>NW_021319694.1:2033146-2089956 GCF_001605985.2 Dendrobium catenatum | reverse complement strand
AATCCTAGCAAGAGATGTAGGGAGAAAACCTTTGTGAAGAAGGAAGAAGAATTGCCCAACAAGCTTCTGACGGACTTATGCTTTCGGACTCGTTAGAAATAGAAAAGGAGAAGGAAGTCACTAATCTAGCTTAATCGCCGACAATGCTTGATCAAGTTAGAATCAAGAAGGAGGATGTCGACTAACTTATGACGAATTTTTTGACTTTTTTACCACATGCATGATCTATAGGAAAATGAAGAAAATCAATGCTAGCCTAGTTTAGAAATGGAAGAGCTTAAAAAGGAATATGAAATCCTTAGGAAAATCATGTCTTGATTGAATAACAACCACATGAAATTACTTGATGAGTTTGAGACGACTTGAAATAAAATTATGAGATTTAAAATCATCCGTATGCAGAACTGAGAAAGATTTTAAGAATTTCTAAGGACATCGAAGAAATTTTTTTGTGGAAAAGAAAGCAAAACGTTTTTTTGTATAGAGACCAAATATACAATCGAATTTTGAAGATAGAATTCATTTTACAAATTAATGATAAAAAGCTCTCGAGTAATCGATACCTCCTCAACTTGAAGATTTACTAATCCTATATGACTCCTAAGTTTATGCATCCCTGAAAAGAAGCCGATGGAATGTTAGAAGACTTAATAAAACGCATTTCCACAAGTTAATGTAATAATTGTGGATGTTTGGATATCATAGCTCACACCTGTACTTTGAAGATAAAAACTCCTTTGGTGTGGAGACCTAAGATCATAAACGCTAGACATATCATACATCATCTGATTATAAATGCTAAAACAGGTGAACCGCAAACTTATTTGGGCTCCCAAGGTCCTAACGTTTTTGATAATTTTTGCCAGGGTCGCTCTCACCAAGAACTCGTGAGGTATTGGGGTACTGAACAGCGGATGTTCAAAGCATAGAATGGAGATACTGCTCAATTCATAACGCTGAAGCTGGGAGTGGAGGCAAGGTTCACTTGGAGATTATACACACAAGGAAGGTGGATTTGATCAGGTATGATTAGAAATTTTAAGATAATTTTTCATAGACAATGTGTTTATTGGTATAGGCTATACATAATTCTATTTAAGTATAAGGCCAGCTAATGTAGAAAAGGGTTATTGTGTAAATTTTTTTCCTACTAACTCGATATATAGCCTAAATGGAATAAAGACTGTTTTGAAGGTAAAAGGGTAACACAATGTTGACATGCTAGATTAAATTCATTAATTCTCCTACTGGCTTTTTATTTGAAAAACTATACTCTGATGAGTCATGGCTATGGCTGTAGGACAGCTTGTATTCTGCACTGAAAATCTTAGGCAGGATTACCCACTAAGAACTTAGTAAGAGGTATAGCCTAAACTAGACTTTAACTTAAGGACCACCTTTGTGATGCATGTCAACTAGGAAGTAAGTGAAGTCCTATTTTCAGTCCAATAAGGACTTAGACTAGTAAACCTTTAAGAGATTTTCATTGAATCTTTTTTGGACAGTTGGAACTGTGAGTCCTAGGAGGGAAGGTATACACATTTGCTTGATTGTGGATGATTACTCAACGATTCACAATCGGGTTAGATTTCTATTTCATAAGAGTGAATCATTTTGAGGAATTTGCAATTGTTCAACTTGGATTCAAAGAAACCTAAGGATGTGAAATTATCTCTATATAACAAATGTGATTATGGTGGAGAATTTGAGAATTTTGTAAGGAGAAAAGGGAATGATCATAACTTTTATGCACCTAAAACCCCTCAGTAGAAATGGGTAGTCGAAAGGAAAAGAATAGAACATTAATGAAAAATGCTGGCCCGATGGCCATGTTGGCAGAATACTACTTCCAAAATATTCGGAGCTGGAGGCGGTTAGCACTGCATGTTAATATTCTGACAGGATGAATTGTGAGATCAAAATTAAATAAACACCCTTATGAGGTTACTAAAAGGAAGAACCCATTTATCTCCTTGCATGCTTTTTAGTTTGGCAAGGGGTTGCATTCATTACAATTGGAAATTCTGTTCTTAAAAATTTGATCGAGAAATCAAGATGCAAGTGGAATTTTTTTGGATACTCAAATGTTGGACATCTGATAAGACTATTCCAATAAAAAAACTTTTTGATAATTGAGGAGACCACACATGTTGGTATGTTGAGTGATCACGAATATGAAAGAGCGCAAAAATATTGAAAGCAAGATGAAATTGGAGGAGTTAAACTCCAAAAGATTGTAACGATGAGATTTGGAGAAAATTTGGAAATGAAAACCCTTTTGCGCTAGAGATTTGAGATTTTCGTAAAAGCCCACCTAAGAGGAATTGATTAAGGTGAACCAAGTGGAGGGTATAAGACTAGGCGTGGTTTAAACAAAGAGTCAATCATTCCAGCCCCTTTTATTTCAACCTATAGAACCACCTAATAATCAAATCGAGATTTTTTGAATGAATTTTAGATTTTGACGACCATTCAACCACCAGGCAGAGAGTTGACATCAATTTGTACAGAATAAGTTTGGGATTAATACAAGGCAAAGGATCACGGCGTGTAGATTGAACTAAGTGGCCCTTTCACAAAATGAAATGACTCAGGATATCATTATAAAAAGGCTAGGTTACGCTAGCTAATGGGGTATAATAAATTGAAGGACCATTGATTTTGAGAAAACTTTTGGCCCTGTATGCTAGACTTGAAGCAATTAGGGTTTGCTAGCCTTTACCTGTTTTAGAGGATTCTAATTATATCAAAATGGATGTCAAAAGTGCCTTCTCAATGGAGTCATTACAAGAGGGAATGTTTGTTGTAGAACAACCTCTGGATTTGAAAATTCTACAAATACCAAATCATATTTATCAGTTTGAAAAAGGCATGTATATGGATTGAAATAGGCACCTAGGCTTGATATGAGAGGTTAAGGCACCTTCCTACTTTGAAAGATCATTTGAATAAATAAGAAGTGTGGATACAACTCTCTGTTTTAGAGATGTGGAAAGGATTATTCTCTGTGGGTTCAAATTTATGTGGAATTGATATCATTTTTTGAATCTTTCAAATAAAATCTTTGTGATGATTTTTCTAAAAACAATGAGTAGTAATTTGAGGATGAGATCATAACGGATTTGAGTTACTTTTTTAGGTTTAGCATTAGTAAATTGAGGAAGGTACATTCTTAGTCCAAGTCAACAGTATGTAAGGACATCCTCAAAAGTATGAAATGGACCAATGTCTAAAACACCTGGTTATACACCAATGAGGTTTCCTCAGTTTAGTTGGATAAGGACCCTAAGGGAAAATCTGTTGATCAAAAGAAATTTTGAGGGATAATTAGATCTTTACTTTACTTGACTACTAGCCAACCCGATATCATGTTTAGTGTTTTCTTGTGTACTAGATTTCAATCAGATCCAAAAGAATCACATTTGACAGTAGTGAAAAGGATTTTAAGAAATCTGTTAGGAACTCAGAACTTAGGAATTTGGTATCCTAAGTTTAGCTCATCTCTTAAAATTGTTGGTTATTTAGATTCTGACTTTGCAGGTTGTAGGGTGGATAGAAAAAGCACTTCTGGAACATGTCAGTTCATTGGAAATTCATTAGTTTTATGGTCTAGTAGAAAACAAAATTCAGTAGCCCTATTTACTGCAAAAGCTGAATATATTGCATTAGGAAGTTATGTGGCACATTTACTTTGGTTAAAAAAATAGTTAATTAATTTAGGATTAACTATAGGCACTATACCAATTTATTGTAATAATACTAGTGCTATTTGCATTTCTAAAAATCCTATTAAACATTCAAGAATCAAACACATTGACATAAGGCATCATTTCATAAGGGATCATGTTTCCAAGGGAGAAATTGAACTCATTCATGATACAACTGAAAATCAACTTGCAGACATTTTTACAAAACCTTTAGCCTTTGATACTTTCGGTGCATTAAGAATAAGGCTTGGTGTGATTGATTTAAATGCTTAAATAAAAATATTTTTTGCAACATTGATGTTTGTTTTCTAGTTAATTTTTTTGTGTTCGTTATGAGTTTTTGATCTTATTTTTATGTGATTCTTTTTATTTTTTTAAGTCTACATTTTAGTGTTGAACATGGTGTTTTTTTGATGTGTTTTTTGAAATTTAGTTTTGTTCGTGTGCAAATCAAATATTTTTTTAAGTGACAATTGTCGGGGACGAAAAATTTTCATACGGGATGATTTGTGTAATGTGTCAAAGTGTAAGATTTTAAACTATTTATATGTAGTTTTTCAGTGTTTAATGGTCACTTCGTCTAGACGATCGTTATGATCGTACGGGACAATATTTTTTAATCGACGGGACGAATGAATGAAGCGGTTGAATGGATAAGGTAGATTTTAATACAAACTTCGTACGTACAAACATTTGATTTGTCTGGACGAACACATGTCGGTTCGATGTAGGGGACGGTTTCAACTGCCATTAAAATGATATATGTTCTGATCGTCTCAGGATGAACACGTGTTTGTCTGTACGATCTGACTGGTCAAATGTCTGTATGAAAGAACACTTCGTAAGTCGCATTGATTACAAAAAGCCATTTCATTCTTGTCGTATTGAATCGTCTGTATGAAATATTTTTGTACGGAATGAATGAAAATTTTATACGGGACAAATTATTTTCATCTGATACGAACGAATCATTTTTCAATAAATAGGCGGTCTTTTCAACTCAATTGTCACTCTCTAAACATCACTTTCAAATCCTTTCTTACTCTAGATAATTTTCAAATGGCCAGTTCAAGCAAGTGTCAAAAGGTCTTAGCCAAGAAACCACATAGGAATTCATCTAAAAATTTTTTGTCCAAAGCAAATGAGGATTCTTTTCTAGGTTTGCTTCTGCCAAAATTACTTCTTCCCGGATCCTAATCCAAGAAGATATTACCTTTCAAGTAATGCATTTATTTGCTTCAACTCAGTTTCGCTTTATCCTTACCCTCATCCACCTTTATAACAAAGAAACCTTTCACTACTTTCTAGCCAATATATCCTTCAACTCTGACCACTCTGTGATTCGCTCCTATGTCTTCAAAAAAAAAGTTAAAATCACCAAGCATGACTTAGGAGCACTTTTAAATTTAAGGACTGAGGGAGATAGAGCCCATACCTTAATCATCAATGATCAATATAAATGTTATGAAATCAATAGGGTGATTAGAGGAAATGGTTTAAATGAGAATGTGGCTAAGGTATCCGGTCTTGTCTGGAATGCAGGCATCATCCAACACGTTCTTAAAACTTCAATCATTACAAAAGCTGGTGATAGAGTCAATATTACCACCCTTCTCTCTATGGTGACCTTTTTAATCATGTCAAATGATCCTATAGATGACTTATCCTTGACTATCTTTATGGGCTTTCTGAAATTGGCCATGTAGAACAAAAAAGAAAAAGGAATATTGTCTTAGGACACTTAATTACCTATGTTCTGGAGTAGAAATACAACTTGGTTCATCCAGATCAAGAATATGAAGAACCGCTCTACTACAATGATGGATCATTTAGAGCGATCTTCAAGGAGGAATCAGGTAAAGCACATATCATAAGTGATACAGAGGAAGAGCCAGAAGGTGCACCTGCTATCGCTAATGAACCAAATTATCAATATTTGGTTCAAAGATTTAATCAGTTAGAGACTCATTTTGATCAACGCTTTGATCAAATTAAGACTCATTTACAGTAACAGGCTGCTCAATATCAACATGACATGGGTTATATGAGGGAGCAAATGAATGATATTAGTACCAATGTACTTATGATGAGTACATACTTTAATCTCTTTGGTGGTGCTCCTCCTCCTCCTCCAAATCAGAGACCATCTGAGTGATAGATGCACTTGATGTTATGTGTTTGTGTTGATATTGTTTTTGCTTTATGTGTTAGTTATCGTTTGTTTTTAATAGCTTTATGTATTTCTTTTTTATTTCAGATGTTTTATTTTGTATTGATATCCTGATGTATCATTGTAATATCTTCAAAGTGATATCAATATTAGTTCTTGTGTTTTAATTTGAACTTATTTTTGAAATGTTTATTAGTCTTTATGAAAATCATTAGATTTTTTAATCTTAATTATGCTATAACCTGAATTATAAGTTAAAATTAAATTCATTATAAAATATAATTATTCTAAGTTTAAGTTTTGGTTATAACTTGATATTATTAGAATTTTCAATTTCATGTCTCTCATTGTAGACATGCCTATTGTTAATATTATTATTGCAATGCGATGATTTTTCTTATTTTTATAATTTCACTTATCAATCATTATTTAGCACTTTGAAAGATTGAAATTTTAGATTATGTTTTGGAAAGAATAAATTACTCTTGCAAAGTGTATAAAAGTATAAAAAATTAAAAGGAATGCGAAAAGGTTCGCAATGAAAAAAAAAGTGGCACAAAAAAGCCCAAAGTAAAATGATGCACAAAAATGTGCCACCAAATGTGAAAAGATGGCGCAAAGCACCACATGTGATAGTTATTTCTTTCCAAAACTCTTTTAATCTCTTAATTCAAATTGATCTTATGTTCAGTATAAATTGAACTTATTGAAATTTGAAATATAAAATTTTTATATCATCATTTTTACAATGATTTTCTCTATCTTAAATGTCTAAATATACTCATGTTTTGATAAATTCTTTTTAGTTTCTATGTTATATCTCTCCTTAAATTCTATGAATTTTATGATTTGGCTAATGTTTTAATTTTATTTGCATACTTTTTGTCAATCACTTTAAAGGTTAAATTTTTAAATGATTTTCATATGCCTGACATTATTTCAATCACTTTCAAGGTTAAATTGTCAAATGATTTTCATATTTCTACGTACATTTCAAGTTTTTTTTCTTCTTCACCTTTTGATGTTGTCAAAAAAGGGGAGAAATTATTTGTTGTGTCTTGTGTATTTATGTCAAGTGTATTTTTGTATTTTTTATTTGTTTTATCGTATGTTGTTGTTGTGTGTTTTTTTATTTTTGTTTTGTGTGATATTATTTTGATTTTGTATAAAATCTTTGAAAAACAAAAATTTTGAATCAATGCCTCCTTATTTTTAGGTATTCATCAATTCAGAGGGAGTTTAGGAGATTCTTAAATTTTGAAATCCTACAAACAATAATTATTTTGCCATCATCAAAAAGGGGGAGATTGTTAAGAGAGTTGGAATTTGCATGTTTTACATTCTTGCAACTTGTATAGTTTTGATGATTCCAAATATTATTGTTTTATGTGTAGTTATCTCCTAACACTTTTTGGAAGATTTGTTTTTGCTCTTGTGTGTACTAACATTTCAGAAAAATCGAACTCCAAACTATGAAGACTTCAAATCAAAATTCAGCATACAATCCTTTGTAAATTGAAGCTTTAAATTGTTCTTTAATTTGAGAGAGAGGAATTGTAATTGAGTGAATAAAAAAACACAAACACACACACACACACACACACACACACACTTAAAGAGATCTTATAAAATTTGTACTGATCGTACCGGACAAACCTAGTTTGTACGGAACGATCAGGTCAGTTATTTCCTAGTAAGAGCAATGCGAACAAGAGTTGGAGGAAATTTTTCCATGTCCTAATCGTCAAGGACAAAATTATTTTCCTCCCAGGATGAGTTAGGATCTATAAAAATTTTGTCCAGATGAAATCCAAATCATCTCCGGACGAAGTCTTCTCTGTAAAAATTTTGTTCAAACAAAATCTATAATCGTGCCAGGATGGCTTGGGCTATGTAAAAATTTTGTCCAGACGAAATCCAAATCATCCCCGGACAAAGTCTTCTCTGTAAAAATTTCGTTCAAATGAAATTCATAATTATGCCAGGATGAGTTGCCCTCTATAAAAATTTTGTTCGAAAGAAGTCCTATTCATCCCAAGATGATGGGAACCGAGTTAAGTAAGTTGGTTACATCCTGTGGTAATTTGGGAACGCACCTATGAAATAACTGTTCATCCGGAAAAACCTAGTTTGTACAGGATGATGATCGTGTATGAACATAATTCGTACCAATATTCATTAGGATGGTTTCTGACACTTTAAGTATAATCGTCCAGGACGATGCACGATCATACGGGACGATCCATTTTGTGTTGACTTGAATATTTGAAGTTTTTGGATGATTTTTCTTGTCTCTTCTATATAAGGTCCAATTTTCACTGCCACCCAATCTTTTTTCTCATTGATCTTCGTGCCTATTGAAAGAAGAGTCATGGAGAGAGTGTGAGAGAGCATTCAATGAAGAATTCTTACTACTGGAGCGTGAAGGCTTCACCTTGTTTTTAAAGGTAAGATTCTCTACTTGTGATTTTGGATTACTTCACTCTTTTGTTTCTTCCTTCTAAAATTCTTGTGAGAAGATATGTTAAGGAGATCCAGTTCTCTGCTGACACTAGGAGAGTGTGAATAGCTGCGGGTTCTCTTCCCACACTAGGAGAGTGTGAAAGGATGAAGGGTTCTCTGCCCACACTAGGAGAGTGTGAAAGGATGAAGGGTTCTCTGCCCACACTAGGAGAGTGTGAAAGGATGAAGGGTTCTCTGCCCAAACTAAGAGAGTTTGAAAGGATGAAGGGTTCTCTTCCCACACTAAGAGATTGTGAAAGGATGAACGATTCTCTGCCATTACTGGGGATAGTGTAAAAGGACTACGATTCTCTGCCGCACCGGGTAGTGGTGAAAAGAGTTTTGTAAAGGCTTCTCCGCCTTGCTGTGGGTGCAAAAGGAGAGTCACTAGTGGTATTAGTGCAATACTCGGAGGGTGCCTCCGGGGAGTGGATGTAGGTCTGGTTTTTACCGAACCACTATAAATCTGGTGTCATTATTTTTCCGCTACTTTTTTTATTTTTTATTTTTGTGATTTACTGTTTTAAAACTGTGATTGAAAAAAAATATTTCTACAAAATTCATTAAAGTTTAATTTAAGTTTAAAATACTCAAAAGAGTGATTAATTTTTAAAATACCAATTCACCCCCCCCCTCTCTTGGTTAGCCGTGGGACATAAACTTAGGCTTAACAACCTAATTCATAGAGAACGAGTTTCAACACCTTTGTCTAGTATAGTTGGCAATAATTTTTAGTCTCTGGGAAAGAAACCAATTCAGAGTATCTAATGGATGTTATGGTGGTTGAGCATAACAGTATGCTTACTAGTTTTCCATTAACTTGTTCTATAAATAAGAGCTTAGTTGAAATTGGTTCTGAAATTAAAAATGAAGGAGTCAAATGTAAATATTACTATTGCCTCTACTTCTCATGTACATATAATGGGAGAGCAAAATTTGGAAGAATGAGAACTTGTTTAAGAGGATATAATAGAGGACAATATTAACTCTGGTTCTATTGCAAAAAAGGGTTGTAAGGATTTTCACACTATTTCTCAAAATTTGGTGACTTTGAATGTTTATGAAAATCATGTTGATATCAATAAGGTAGATGGAGAGGATGAGAGTGCATTTCATTCAATTCAATCCAAAAAGAATAAGAAACACAAAATTATCGTGCTTAAATACCCTAGAACCACTCGATCTCTATTCTCTCAATTCAATTCTTATGATTAAGTCTATTATTTGGAATGTGAGTGGTATTGGGTGCCCTTTTACTAGAGCTAGAGTGAAGAAATTATGTCTTATTATTATAGCTTTTATTTCAATGATGGGATGAGTTGGAATTTTTCAGAGGAGCTCTTTATTAAAATCCAGACCAACTTCATTTTTCCACTACTCCTGAGTACTAGTCTTTCATCTGGACCTGATCTGATGATGATCAAGAAGAGGATAGAGATTCTAAATGATAGTGGTGGTTTTTATTTTTCTAAGTAGTTTGATTGACATGCTTAATGGAGAGAGGAGAGAGTTATTTATGTTTGTTATTGGTGATTATACATTTTATTTTCTTTTTATAATTTATTTATTTATTTGGGGTAGATACCCATGGTGATATGATGTGGTGGATGGCAAAGATAGCCATTGTTGATGTTATGATGGTAAAGATATTGTGCTTGGAGATTAGTGTATTATGCATTAGAGTTATCTTCTTTATTATATTATCAATGCTTTTTGTGCCCTATTATCATTTCTAACGAAAAGGTATGTTTAGTTTCCTAATAAAATTTAGGTATTCTCTTTTTGTTAATTATGGGTTATTTTATTATTGACTTTTGTTTACATTATTTTATTAGTTAAATTTACATTTAAGTAAAATTCCCTCAAGTGGTTAACTCTTGAAATTGTCCTCTACATAGAACTTACACTTTGGTTGCTTATTTAACTAAAATGAAAACTATAAAAATTATTTAAAATTAAGAATAAAACTAAACTCTAGGTGGTAATTTGGATAAATAAAGTACCACAATTTTTAGTTAAAAAATTATGGTAATTAACTAAAGAAAATTATCTAAGTTATTGACTAGCTTTGAACTTAAAAGCTATATACTTAAGAACAGACAAATGATTTAAGGATTGCATAATTTAGTTTAGAGAAAGAGCGAGTGTAGATTAAATTTAAGAAAATCATTGTAAACTAGAATATGGAATTAGTGAGCATACCCATATCCTAACATTAATTTAATTTAGAATTACTTGAAGGAAGAAAGCAATCATATATTCAAAATCATTATCTAATACTCAAAAGATGAAAATATGAAAAACATGGAAATAAAAAGAAAGAAAGTTGAGTACTTTAAAAATTGGTATCTAATAAAACTCAATTTATAAAAGTAATCTAAATACTTAAATCAAGTAGGAAAATGTAAATGAACTAATGCATATGATGGTGTACAATGAACTTCTAAATATAACTACAATCATAACTAAGATCTAAATGATACATTGTTCAATCTAAAATTATTAGTCATCATTGCACTAACACTTGTAGTGAATAGGTTCAAATTAAGCAACTATAAGGGTGATTGATCTGGATAATTACTTATGACCATTCAAATTAAAATTACACAACTTTAATCACTTCAAATTACATCTAATAGGTGAAGTATTTTCTTACATTCTGATAATCTTAAATTAACAATTTTTATTTTTTATAATAAGCTAATCAATAGGTGATTACATCATTGCTTGAGGACAAGTAGAGTTTAAGCTTTGGGGAGATTTATTAAGTATAAAGTTAATAGTGTTTTACTATATTAAATATCAATAAAAAATACTTTTTTAGCTCTTTGTTGTGCAGGAATGTCTTAAAAAAGGAGAAATTTTCATAAGAATTGAGCTAGCCATGCAGCAATCCAACTACTAGTCTCGCAGTGTTTAGAACACCCTAGTGCTAAATCAAGAAATTGTAGCAACGTAGTCTTAAGAAAAATGATAATCAATTTAGCACCCTAATGGAGCTAAGATTAGTATTGTAGAGCTTCAAAAGGTAGAGTGCCAGAAATCCATATATTAGCATCTGAGTCTCAAGAATTTGTTCACTGGAGCACTAAATTACACATCACCACAACACCATAAATATACATCTTAGTATCTAAGTCAGGAATTTGAGTGTTGGAGCATTGAACCACATAACACCGCAACACCGGATAAAACATCAATGTGTGGTAGTGCTCCACTTTTAAAGTGCCACATCATAGCAGTTATTGAAATAAGGATACATGCTAACTCTACTGAAGTACATGCCATTTAGAGATTGACCATGCTAGGTCATCATAGCACCACAACAGAGCAATAATGACAGTAATGAGAAGCTAGTTCACTATATAATGTTGTAGCACCACTGTATCGAGCACACTGGTGCCTAAGCCCAATTTTATGTAAGTAGACATATTTTTAATTTCGTTTTTGTGAGAGTTATATTAAAGTTATATGAGTTAGGTCATTTTTCAATCTTGTGTTGCATTGTTTTTTGTGTCCCCTTAGAGTTAAGTCTAAGGAAGTCTAGAGAAGTGCAAGACTATATATTTGAAGATCTTAGCCTATCTTGTTATATGCAATCCTACTTTTGGAGATGAAATAAGTGTGGAGAGTACATTTGCACTATCTGAGCGATATTTTTATTTACTTTTCCTCTTATATCTTCTTTTATGTAATGAATGGAAATTGGTTTGTTTCCTTTTTTATAATGACTGGCTAATTTCTAAGTTTTGGACTATTGGCGTGATCTCAATGATGGTAATAACATAGACTCTTATGCTTTGACATGTATAATGGATGTTTTCAATATCTCTCATTCTTAATTTAATACATACAATAACCATGTGTGTAGCTAAAAACTAATGTGATATATTACCTCAGCAGAGAAATATTGGAACAAATAAGAGTATTGAAAAAAAATGTTTGCATGCCTAGATATAATATGATTTTTATGTTGTAATCCACATCAACAAAAGAGAGTCTCATTAGGAAAACTTGGGTAATTTCCATTCATTAGTCCAAAATATTTTATCATGTGGTCTATTATCTTTTATTTTAGATTTTCTTATAATAACAGAACAAACTTCTGATTTTTCTTCAAATAGGATAAATATTGTAGCTATAGTAGGCAATACTAGTTTATTTGCGTTAGTAGAACACTTCATCATGGAATTAATACTCTTTCATATCAATTTATTACTTGATCAACATGTGCACTTGCATATTTAATAGATCACATATTTAATAGATCATTCATATCAAAGAAAATCAAAATATATTTCAACCAAAGTATATTATCTACATGCATTCATAGCACCACACATGCACACCACTTTTGAGTCATCCGAAGTGAACCCAAAGTGGTTTCCTAGAATGATTTCTATGTCTATATAAAATTAGCCCAAGAAAACCATCACATTAGGTGGCACATGACCTTATACACCTGCCATGGTCATTCTAGCCCCTAGTCTGACCTAGATCAGCTAATAAGGCAAACCAAATCATAAATTTCCTAATCAATTAAGCTATATTATAATTCAGACCATCCCAAGCCTAATTGGTCCCTAACTTGAGTTCTATAACGTTACGAACACCTCATCCTAACTAGCTCAAGCTAGGTGGTGGTATAAGGTGACCAAAATTTAAGAAAACTAGTGAACAATAGCATTGGTTATGCTATAACTTCCCATATGCTCACAAACTCTCTATAATATTCCCTGAATTCCTATTAAACCATCCCCAACAATTTTTTAGCTTCATGTTATTAGAGGTGGCTAGAGTTGAGGCTATATTACTCTTGAACATAATATAAATACTCTCAAATTCTCTACATAAATGTTCTTTATTTCAATCCCTAGAGACTCCCAAAACCTCCTTCATTCATTACATGCTTCCGAGCCAACTCCCTGGTATTTTCTAATGACTATGAGTAAGCTCCAGCAAGCTCTCTTTGCTCAAATACCAACTCATGTTCTAGTACTCTTCCTACTCTTCCATATAAAGGAAACTTGTTCCTGAGTGGAAACAAACTTAACTCAAGTGAATCAAAGTCAAATTCACCATCGGATTGAGGTTTTCTTCCATCCAGAGCTTATCTTATATAGTGTTTGGTAAAGTGTGAAGAGAACTTCCACACCAATTGTTATAATTCAGGAGCATGAGCTTGTGCTTTGATGATTACAAATATTATTGGATGACTATTTAGTTTCTCATGCTATTTATTTTGCATATTATTTTTTTTAGTGTATGAATATTTTAGGCTCAGCATATAATGAGCATCATCAGAGAATCAAGACTCAAGAATGGATTGTATAGGTTTTATTTGTTTAAAAGACTCTATAATTGTATTTTTCTTGAGTGAATAAATGTTAAATGTTGTATGTTAGCTTAGCAGCTATATACTAATATGGGGTGAAAATTAAAAATTTTAATTTTTCTATTAAATCATATTATACGAGTCAATTATACTATATGTTCAGCTAAAATAAAAATTACTTATAATATTTAATTTAAATTAACAAATTAAATTAATTTAAAATATAACTAATCATATAGTATGACCAAAGATCATAGTAGATAATCAATTATAACTAAAAACCCCACTGTTGAATCTAACTTACCTATAATAAGAAAATTTAAATTTTGATATTTATATTATTTGTACTATATAAAGAATTTCATACTGAATGATCTTTTAAATAATTACCTAATTAAATCAATTAATTAATCAATCAGGTTTGATCTGATTGATTATAGATCATACTATACAATAACTTATCATATTGTATGAGTTACTCAAGGAGTCTCTGGATGAAGTTTGGTTCATCCAGTACAATTAAAGGATCATACTATACGACAAACTTGAGGCCTCTTTGGATAACTTTTTAGTTTGTCCTACATGACCCGACCATGATTTGTACTAATCATATTGTACTAGTTTTCTTTCGGCTAGTATGATCAGTTAAGAAATTGAATCAATCATCCTTTACACTAGTCATCATATAGTAATATAGTAGGATATTTGAATTATTCTTATCATATGAACAATGACAACTAAATTAAAAACTAGTTTTTTTTAGAAGACACCTATTTAAAAATATCTTAATTTATTTGAGATAAACTTTTTTGGTTATATGAGGGTGTGTGTCCTCTATAAGAAAGGATTTGAAGAGAAAGATTTGAGTGAGAGAGAAGAGGTGAATTTATATGAGGACAAGAGCCTTGTGAGTGTAAGGAAGTGAGAGAGGGTATTTTCCACATGGTGGCTCTAGCGATCATTTACCTTATTCCTTTATGTGTCAAAGTCTTATTTGAGGAAAACTCCATGAAGAAACTCTTGGAGTTAAACATGTTGAGTCTAGTAATTAGGTTGTTAAGCCTAAGTTAATGTCCCAAAGGCTACCAAGAGGGGGGGTGAATTGGTAGTTTAAAAAATTTTAAGCCCTCTTTTAAAATTATGTTGAACCGAAATAAAAATTATTTCTTTTAAGTTTTGTAGAAAAAGTTTTTCAACCACAGAATTTTTAAGACTAAGAATTAAAATGCGAAAACGTAAAAACAATAAAGTAAATGACACCAGATTTATAGTGGTTCGCTCTAAAACCAGACCTACATCCACTCCCAGAGGCACGCTCTTGGTATGCCACTAATACGCAATAGCTCAGACTCTCTTTTCGGCACCCACAGCAAGGCGGAGAAGCCTTTACAACACACTCTATTCACCACTCCCTGATGTGGCTGAGAAACCGTAGTCCTTTTTACACAATCCGCAGTGTTGGTAGAGAACCGTCCATCCTTTCCACACAATCCACAGTTTGGCAGAGAACCGTCATCCTTTCACACTCTCCTAGTGTAGGCAGAGAACCCTTCGTCCTTTCACACCTCCAAGTGTAGGCAGAGAACCCTTCGGCTATTCACACTATCCCAGTGTAGGCAGCGAACCCTTCGTCTGTTACACACTCAAAGTGTCGCACAGAACCGGATCTCCTTGACAGATCTTCTCACAAGAATCTAGAAGGAAGAACGAAAAGAGTGAAGTAATCCCAATTCACAAGTAGAAGACTCTTACCTTTGAATCCAAGTGAAGCCTTCTCGCTCAATGTAGGAAACCTCTCTTGAATGCTCTCTTCTACTCCTCTCGTTGGCTATTCTCATCAATAGACACGAAGATCAAATGACCAAAAAAGATTGGGTGGCAGTCTAATTTGGACTACTTATATAAAGACAAGAAAAACCGCCCAATAACACAAGTATTCATTCGTACGCAGTGGATCATCCCGTACGATGCGTTGGATCGTCCTGAGACGATTTTACTTAAACGATTTGAAACACCCCATTTGTATATGTGTATGAAATGTCTTCGTACAGCTGATGCATCCCGTACGACTAGGTTCGTCCGGTACGAACGGTTATTACTAGTCTCGGTTCTAGAAACTGTTGAAAACCGTTTTAAGTCGGTTAATCGTTTGGACAAAAATTTATTCATCTGGATGAAATTTTTTACAGAGGACGCTCGTCTGGACGATTATTAATTTCCGCTGGCAAAAATTTTCCAGAGGACCAATCGCTATGTGAGCGAAAATTTTCCAGAGACCAGATCGTCTGGACGATTATTAATTTTTGTCTGGACGAAAATTTTTCCAGAGGACCAATCGCCATTGACGATAATTTAATTTCGTCTAGACGAAAATTTTATATAGAACCAATCATCCTAGACGATTGTAAATTTCTCCTGGACAGAATAGGACAGAAAAATTTTAAAGCAAGTTCCTATTCGTTCCATGTGCTCAATAGGAATAACTGTCTGATCATCCCGTCGAAGTATATCGTCCAGTACGATCAATATAATTATTTTTTATGATCTCCTTATGTGTGTTGGTGTATTGTTTTTATTCACTCAATTACATTCTCCTTCAATTTAATTTCAAGAAATGCAAACTTCAAATTTTACAAAGTATCTCATTCTGAATTTGATTTGAAGTTTCGTAGCCTGGAGTTCATTTTCCTGAAATGTTAGTACACACAAGAAGAAAATACAAATATTCTAAAATTATTAGGAGATAACTACACATTTGAACAATAATGTTTGGAATCATCAAAACTACATAAGTTGCAAAAATGAAAAGCATTCAAATAGCAATATTATTTACAAATCTCCCCTTTTGATGATGACAAAAACAATTATTGTTTATATGGGTTTCAATTTAAACAAATCTCCTACTCCCCCTAGAATTGATGAATCATGAAAATAGGAGGCATTTTGAACCAAAGAACAAAATTTTTGTTTTTCAAAAAAAAATTTATTCATAAAATTACAAAGTCAAACACAAAACCAAAATGCAACAAACATAACAACAATAAACAAACAATTACACAACACAATAAAACACAAACATACAAACACAAATTAAACACACAATAAAAACAAAACATACAAACACAATAAAAAACAAATATTCAACTACAATATATTTCTCACCTTTTTGACACAACAAAAGGAAGAAGAAATAGACAAGAAATATAAGTAATTATATGAATTTATTTGAAAATTAATCTAAATGGTGATTGTCATAAGGTATGCAGTCTAAACTAATAAACATTATGTCAATCATAGAAATTCATAAATTTAAGAAGTGATATAACATTGTAAGTAAGAAGAATTTATCAAGACATGATTCAATTTAGACATTCGAATATAGAAATCATTAAAAGAGAGATGTATAAAATTCTATATTTCAAAGTTCATAGAATATAATGAACATAAGATCAATTTGAATTAAGAGATTGAAAGAATTTGGAAAGAAGAGAATTACACACATGTGGCGCTTTTCGCATCTTTTTCAAATTTTGGGCACATTTTTTTGCATCTTTTGACATTGGGCTAATTTTGTGCCTCTTTTTTTTATTTGCGAACCTTTCTGGCATTCCTTTTGATTTTTGTACTATTTGTACAATTTTTCAGAGTAATTGAGATCAAATCTTCCAAAATCAATATTAAATTTCAAATATTTTTAAGTGCATAAATATCATTGAGCATAGAAATACAAAATAAGAAAACATCTATATTGCAATATAATGTTAACTTTTATGTAGTTTAAATGATATAGACATGAATTTTAAAAGTTCTAATTAATAACAAGTTATAACAACTTTTAAATTTAGAAAGACTAGATTTTCTAATGTAATTAATCTCAAATTACATCTAATTTAAACACAATTAGATTAAATAAGACTAATGAAATTCATAAAAATTAACCACATTCCAAAAACAAACCAGAATTTGAATCAAGTACAACATGCATTGAATTAATGAAAGGATTACATATTTATTTCATAATATAAAACAACTAAGAAATACACTGAACTTTTTAATAAGACAAACTAAAACAAACACTAAAAATAAACACTAACATAACAAAATTTAAAACAAAGAAAAAAGATAAAACCACAGACTCTAAAATAATCATTCAAAACACTCAAAATCACAAAATCAACAAAAATCAAAAGACAAAATAACTAAGAAACATAAATATCAATGTTGAAAAATATTTTTTTATTAGCATTCAATCAATAACACCAAGCCTGTTCTTAATGTACTGAAGGTATCAAAGGCTAAAGGTTTTGTAAAAATGTCTACAAGTTGATTTTCAGTTGAAACATGTATGAGTTCAATTTCTCCCTTGGATACATGATCCTTATAGAATGATACTATATCAATGTTTTTGGTTCTAGAATGTTGAATAGAATTTTTGGAAATGCAAATAACATTAGTATTGTCACAATAAATTGAAATAGTGCCTATACTTAATCCTAATCAATCAACTGTTGTTTAACCAAAGTACTTGAGCCACACAACTTCCTAATGCAATGTTTCTGCTTCTACAGTAGATAGGGCTATAAATTTTTGTTTTCTACTGGACCAAGAAAAACTAATGATTTCCATATTGAATGCATGTTCCAGAAGTGCTTTTCCTATCCACTCTACAGCCTGCAAAGTCAGAATCTGAATAACCAACAATTCAAATGAAGAGCTAACTTAGGATACCAAATTCCTAAGTTTTGAGTATCCTAGCAAGTATCTTAAATCCTTTTCACTCTGCTGTCAAATGTGATTCTTTTAGATCTGATTGAAATCTAGCACATAAGCAAACACTGAACATTATATCTGGTCGGCTAGCAGTCAAGTAAAGCAAGATCAATAATCCCTCCATATTCTTATGTCTTGATCAACATATTTTCCCTTAAGGTCCTTATCCAACTGAACTGAGGAACTCATGGGTGTACTAACAGGTTTAGCATTGTTCATTCATATTTTCTTGAGGATGTCGCTTAATATATTTAGTTTTGGCTAAGAAATGCTTTCCTTTCTCAAGTTGCTTAATGCTAAAACCTAGAAAGTAATTTTAACTCTCCATTAGGACTTATTTCAAATTCACTACTCATTATTTTAGAAAAATCATCACAAAGATTTTTATTTGAAGATCCAAGATGAATATCATCCACATAAATTTGAACAATGAGTATTTCCTTTCCAAATTTTCTTAAAAAGGAGATTGTATCCTACACTTCCTTTTTCAAAAGATCTTTCAAGTAGGAAGGTGCTCAACTCTCATACCAAGCCTAGGTGCCTGTTTCAATCATATAATGCTTCTTTAACTTAAAAAACTGATTGGGTATTTTGAATTTTCAATCCTGGAGATTATTCTACCAAAAAACTCTTCTTCAATAACCCCATTCAAAAAGGCACTTTTTGACTATCCTTTGAAACAATTTAAAACCTTTAAAATAGGCAAAGGCAAGTAAACCCTAATTGCTTCAAGTCTTGCTACAGGGGCAAAGGTTCTCTCAAAATCAATTCCTTCAATTTGATTATACCCCTTAGCACTAATCTAGCCTTATTTCTAATACTACTCCTGAGTCTTTCATTTTATTTTTGAACACCCACTTTGGTTCCAACAACACTTTGATTTTGGCCTATAGGTTAAATTCCTACTTTTATTCTTACAAATTGATTCAACTCTTCTTGCATGGCCAATACTCAAAATTCATTTAGAAATGCTTGTTCAATATTAGTCGGTTCTATGTTGAAATAAGGCTGAATGATTGACTTCTTGTTTATCCACGCCTAGTTCTACACACTCATTAGGTTCACCTATAATCATTCTCTTGGGTGGTTTTAGAAATCTCAAATCTCTAGGCAAAGGGTTTTCTCTTTCTAAATTTTCTTCACATTTTTTCTCCAAATTTAAGTCTATCATCTTTGGGAGTTTTCCTCAATTTCTTCCTCAATAATATTTGGTTCTTCCAGATTTTCCAGATTCATCAAATACAACATGTGTGTTTTTCAATGACTAAGTTTTTTTGTGAATACCCTATAGAGATTTTCCAGCACTTGAATATCCACAAAAATTCCTTCATCTGAATTTTGGATCAAATTTTCCTGAGAAGATAATTTTCCATTGTTATGTTGACACCTTGCAACCAAAAAACATGAAAAGTGACAAGTTAAGGTGTTCTCCTTTTAGCAACTCCGTAGTGTTTTATTTAAATTTGATTTCACATTCACCCTATCAGACATAAACATGTAGTGCTAACCGCTCAGCCAAAAAATATCTAGGATGTGAGTATTCTGCCAACATTGCTCGGGCGGCTTCTATTAATGTTCTATTTTTCTTTCAACTCCCCATTTTGTTGAGGGGTTCTAGGTGCAGAAAAATTGTGATCAATCTTTTTCTTTACAAAATTTTTCAAATCTTTCATTTTTAAATTCTCCTCTTCATGATCACTTTGTAAAGAAATTATTTCACATTCCTATTTTCTTTGATCCAAGTTGAAAAATTTCTGATTTCTCAAATGATTCACTTTTATGAAAAAGAAATGTGAATCTTGAGAAAATAATACCACTATAACAAATCCGTATATCTTCCTCCTAGACTTTACAAATCCTCTGGTCCAAAAAGATCCATGTGAAGAATTTCCAAAGGTTTACTGGTCTAAGATCCTTATTGACTTAAAGAGGACTTCACTTATTTTTACTAATTGACATCATCAAAGTGGTCCTTAGTAAAGTCTAGTTTTGGTATATACTCTCAATAAGTTCTTTTGGGTAATTCTCCTAAGGTTTTTTACTAGATGACAAAGTCTCCTATATGCAAGCCATAATTCATCAGAAACAATTTTTAAACAAAAAGCAGTAGGAGATTGAATTGAATTATCTAGCATGTAAACATTGTTTACCCTTTTCCATTTAAAACTTCTTTTCAATTTAGGCTTAAATATGCAGCTAGTAGGTAAAAATTTCACATTATAAGCCCTTATCACATAGCTGACTTATAACTTAACAGATTATGTTTTAAGCCTTCAACCAATAACACATTATCTATGAAAAAGTTTTTTGAAATTTCCAATCATGACCTGATCCAACCACTTTCTTTGGATATTTACTCCACTTGTAACCTTGCCTCCATTCCTGGCTGTCCCGATATGAATGAGCACGTATCTCCAGTCATATGCTTTGAATAAACATCTGCTATCCACGGTCCGATAATGCTCCGCATGTGGTCTTTGTTGAGAGCAATCCTCTTCTTGATCTGAATTGTTCAATATTATCTGCCTCAAGCAAAGATTGGTAGATTTCCTTCTTCTTTTTTCCAGGTCTCAGATGAGTCTGAAGACTGAGTCCGCCCAGAAAGCTCTTAAACTTCTTTTTAGCCCTTTTTTTACCATTAGTTTCCTCTACCTTCTCCTTGCTAGAGAGTGGCTTGAGATTTGGCAATCAGTCTTATATTGAACTGGTTCTGCATTCCATAACAATCACTTCATTGAAACTTTGCCATTTCTGTTAAAGCTTTACCGTCTTTCCATGTTGAATCTCTTCTCGGCTTCTCTTAAAAGCTTCTGAATTGTCTGTCATTAAATGCAATATCCTTCATCGTCAGTTGTGAGGTTACTCTCTGAATCTTCAACTTTTAGTGCATATTTTTCTCCTTTACGTGGATCACTGCATCAGATCTCATTCTTGACTTACTCCATCTCATAAGCAATGAGTGAACGCAAGGAAAGTTGTCATAGAAGTAAATGTTAAGATCTTTAGACTCTTCGTAATTACAGTAATTTTAGCATCATAAGCAGTATAAACATCGAATATTTTATTGGACATTTCAGTATTTGTTTAATTACCCTAACCAAGTGCATTCAAAGAAGAGTGACAATTTGTGTAAATCTTGTGTACATGTCAAATAGATTCATTAGGTTCATGAGAAACAATTATAGTCATGTAACAAGATATGAGTCTTGATTGCTTAACCTCATTTGTGGCCCTTCATAAGACTTATACAGTCTATCTCCATATGTCCTTTCTGCTTTGCAAGTGAAACCGCATTTAGTCTTCAGATTTTAAAGCAAAAGAAACTATTTAAACATTTGGCATTTAATTGTGCTAAGTCACGTTCTTCGTATAGTCCAATCTGCATAAGGGTGTTTCTACCATAACTCTATCAACAATCTAGTTGGTTTTGTGTAACTTTCTGGACTAGCATCCACATGCGATAATCAAAGTGACTTGTAAGAAGTAGACATGTGCAATGTTTTTCCAAAATCATAAAGGAATTTATCAAACAGTGGAGGTCTAGTGGATAGAGTAACCTTCAGGTGTGTTCGGTTTCCGAATGTAGCCATTACGTTAATAAAAAGTAGTTCAACTTATGATTTTGAAACGATGCCTGATACACTATGTTGAGTCTGTAATTAGTTGTTAAGCCTAAGTTAATGTCCAAAGGCTACCAAGAGGGGGGGTGAATTGGTAGTTTAAAAAATTTTAAGCCCTCTTTTAAAATTATGTTGAACCGAAATAAAAATTGTTTCTTTTAAGTTTTGTAGAAAAAGTTTTTCAACACAAGTTTTTAAGACTAAGAATTTAAAATGCGGAAACGTAAAAACAATAAAGTAAATGACACCAGATTTATAGTGGTTCGCTTATAAAAACCAGACCTACATCCACTCCAGAGGCACCCTCTGAGTATTGCACTAATACTAATAGTGACTCTCCTTTTGCACCCACAGCAAGGCAGAGAAGCCTTACAACACACTCTTTTCACCACTCCTCGTGCGGCAGAGAACCGTAGTCCTTTTACACAATCCCCAGTGTTGGAGAGAACGTCCTCCTTTCACACAATCCACAGTGTTGGCAGAGAACGTCCATCCTTTCACACTCTCCTAGTATAGGCAGAGGACCCTACGTCCTTTCACTCTCCAAGTGTAGGCAGAGAACCCTTCGGCTATTCACACCTCTCCAAGTGAGGCACGAACCCTTCGTCTGTTCACACTCTCCAAGTGTCGGCAAGAGAACCGGATCTCCTTGACAGATCTTCTCACAAGAATCTAGAGGAAGAACGAAAAGATGAAGTAATCCCAATTCACCAAGTAGAGACTCTTACCTTTGAAATCCAAGTGAAGCCTTCTCGCTCCAATGGTGGAATCCTCCTTGAATGCTTCTCTCCACTCTCTCCTGGCTATTCTCTCAATAGCACGAAGCATCAAATGACAAAAAGAATTTAGTGGCATTCTAATTTGGACTATTTTACAAAGACAAGAAAAATCGGCCCAAAAACTGCAAGTATTCAATTCTGTACGCAGTGGATCAATCCCTACGATCGTGGTCGTCCTGTACAATTTTACTTAAATGATTTGAAACGACCCCATTTCTTTATATTGTACAAAATGTCTTCGTACAGCTGATCGTCCCGTACGAAGTTAGGTTCGTCCGGTACGAACGGTTATTACTAGGTCGGATCTAGAAACTGCTGAAAACCGTTCTAAAGTCGGTTGTAATTGTTTGGAACGAAAATTATTCGTCTGGGCAAAATTTTTACAGAGGACGCTTCGTCCTGGACGATTATTAATTTCGTCTGGACAAAATCTTTTCCAGAGGACCAATCGCCATGGACGATAATTTAATTACATCTGGACAAAAATTTTCCAGAGACCAGATCGTCCTGTATGATTATTAAATTTCGTCTGGAACGAAAATTTTCAGAGGATCAATCGCCATTGCGATAATTTTATTTTTGTCAGGACGAAAATTTTACAGAGAACCAATCATCCTGGATATTGTAAAATTCGTCTGGACGAATAGGACTTAGAAAAATTTTAAAGCAAGTTCCTATTCGTTCCATGTGCTCAATAGGAGATAACTGTCTGATCGTCCGTACGAATGTATTCGTCCAGTAGCGAATCAGTAATAATTTTTTTATGATCTTCCTTAATGTGTGCGTGTATGTTTTTATTCACTCAATTACAATCACTCCCTTTCAATTTAATTTCAAAGAAATGCAAACTTCAAATTTTACAAAGTATCTCATTCTGAATTTGATTTGAAGTCTTGGTAGTCTGGAGTTCATTTTTCCTGAAATGTTAGTACACACAAGAGCAAATACAAATCTTCTAAAATTGTTAGGAGATAACTACACATTTGAACAATAATGTTTGGAATCATCAAAACTATATAAGTTGCAAAAATGAAAAGCATTCAAATAGCAACTATCTTAACAAAACAAACACCAATAACTTCACTACACATGGGAAGGCCAAAAGGACTCAGCTACTCCATCTCATTTGGGAAGGTGAAAGGGATTCATCTATCCCACCACATCCTTAAAGGTGAAAGGGATTTTTAGTTCTCACCCACACTATTATTGGAAGTGATTTTTCGAGGGCTTCTGTGCAATGCTATGGAGGTATAAGGAGAGACACTAAAGAATTTTAGTTTAATGCTCTGAAAGGAGGACTCTGGGTAGTTGACGTTGGTTAAGTTAATTAAACCATTAGAAAAAATATGGTTTGCCTTTCATTTTTATTTTCTCATTTACTTTTCACATATTTACTTTTTTGTATATTTATTTTATACAATTAGTTTGTGGCTGTTGATTATTGTGATATATAATTTGTGGTTAATTAAGTTTAATTCCTGGTTTAAAAAGAATAAAAAAACTTGAAAAAGAAAAAGGACAAAATTATTTATTTTTGAGTTTTCTATAAAATTAAAATAAAATAATTATCATAAATTTTTTTTTATTGCATTAAAAACAAAATTGATTAATTATCATGTTGGTTTAATTTCAAAAAGCAATTTTTTAGAAGTTTTTTTAAAACACTAATTCACCCCTTCTTGGTGTGTCGTTCAATAGTTTATTTGGTTTAAAAACCATTCTTGAAACTTCCACCAATGGCATCAAGTTGTTAAAAGATAATAATAATCCAGATGATGCTCTTGGATTTGATTTCAATTGATTGGGTGAGCTATAGATCCAAAATCAATCCAACCTTTCCCTATAATTTGTATTGGTAATGGGAGGTTGAAGATGAAATTATAGCCATTCATTTCAATAAACAACATTGAAATCATCAGATTGATTTATATGCTTCAATCTTATTGACGTGGCAATGATTAGCCTCCTATCCAAAGCGGCTGTACGTTAAAGTGCAATACAGTCAACTGCTAACAGTGTAAATTTTTAATTAAAATCCAAGGAAATAAATGGATCTCATAAAATTCATAACTCCTCACATATTTATCAAAATTAGGAGTTCTTAGGCTATAAGGATTTGTCTTGAGGATTAATTCAAAAGCCCTATGATTGCAACCACTAGTTTTTTATTGCATTAAAAAGTAATCTCATAAATACTCTCTCTAGTATTTATGGAATTATTCACTAAATACAATTTACCATAAGGTCAAATTTAAATGGAGGATTCCTAGGTTGTCTTTATCATGTAAAAATTTTCATGGACATTTGAAATCTCTAAGGGATTTAGTTAAGTAATTCAATCTTTGGGGTTATAATTTGATATTGAGATTAAAATTGTTCTAAATTTAAATACATAAGGCAATAGGATATGATGTGGTTTGTTTTACTAGTATAGTTTGTAAGGGTTAGTTGGCCATTGGCTCCGAAGATATTCTCTTTTACAATCAAAGGTGAATTCTAAGAAGAATTGATTGTAAGATTATCTAATTTTTTTACATATAGAAGCTACTTGTGTTGTTAAAATTGATGGAGCATATAATTCATAACTACTAACAAAAAGTTCAAGCTGTGCAAGGAGGGGGTGAATTGGTACTTTTAACAATAATCCTAACTAGGAGTACTAAATTTTTATAAATTTTTCATACTTTTTAAATAAGCAATTTAATTTCATAATATGTAAGCTAACAATTTTAACTTTTCAATGATGATAATGAAATTCTAAATTACACAATAGAACATTGATTTAAGAATTTTACCAAGCAGTAATAACAAAAATATAGCATAAAAAGTAAAATGCAGAAAATTGAAAAGCACACCTGAAATTTTTAGAGTGGTTCGATCAACGTTGACCTACATCCACTCCCTAGAGTCCTCCACTCCGAGTATTGATCTAACACTAAGTTACTCTCCTTTTGCTCCCTCAGCAAGTCAGAGAAGCCTTCACAAACTCTCTTCCACCAAGCTGATGCTAAAGAGGACTGAAGCTCCTTTCATAGGTAGAGAAACTTTACTCCTTTTTCTCGCTCCTCCTGGAGAAGGTAGAGAACCTCGACTCCTTTTTGTCCCTCTCGGAGAAGGTAGCGAACCTCATGGACTGGACTAAGAATCCTCTCTCCCTAGAGAGCTCCCAAAATACTCACCAAGGCCACAGGAGGAGTAAGCATGCAACTAGCCTAGAGCAACTGTGTGATTCCCTCACACTACATCTCCCTCAAGCTCAAGCTCACCTTCTCCTTCCTCTCAAAAACCCTGAATTTCATTAAAATCTATCTCTTAGAGTTCCTCCTTTAGTCACATTCCTCACTTAGCATCCTTAGAAAAAAAAAGATTAAAGCATTGCTTTTATAATAGGCTTCAAGAAACCTTAAAAATTCAAGTTGGTTATCATTGCTCATATAGTACGATCAGTTAAAAATTAGTCCCATCCAATATGTTGTAAATAGTTTTTTAAATGAACTACTCAAATTTTATGAACACATCATACAGTATGATCCTGAGATCATTCGATATGATCTGTTTAATTTCCTTTATTTGTATGTGATGATTCTTTGGACGATTCCTGGGATGACTAAAAATTATCTCTCTTAGTCATCCCATATTGTTCTCATCATACAATATGGTTAGTTATTTTTAGATAAATTGTCTAGTACGATATAAATATCATATAGTATGATTAGTTTAAGAAATATTGCTTCATCTGGAATGATTTTCTAGATGACCAAATTCATCTCTTCCATTCATTTGGTATGATCATTATCATACATTACAATTAGGTCAAAAATCATGGTTTTATTTGATACGATCTCAGGGATGACCATATTTCATCTCTATTAGTCATCTGGTATGATCGACATCGTATAGTATGAGTGACTATCATTAATTAAACCATGATTTGATTAACAAATTATGGGGGTTAATTATAACAAAATTTAAAATTTTTATACATTACGATTAGTTAAAAAAATTAATTTTAAAATCTTATTTAAATTAATTTGATGGCTAGGGTTTTGTTAATGAGACAAATCATATAGTACAATATATATTGTATAGTATAATTAATTTACAGAACATGAGTTTCTAATTAGCCATTGAACCAATCTTTAAATCAAATGGTCGTATAGTATGATTTTAAATCATATAGTACGATTAGTTTAGAAAACTTTAATTTTAAAAAATTATCTCACTCCCCCTTTGTGTGTGCATAGTCACCCAATTACATACACTCTAATATGACCTGACTCATGAAATTAGAAAATTAAAGAAAATTAAAAAAAAAAAACTCTTTTGACTTAACATCTTAACCTACCCAATCTTGAGTCTTTAGTCTTTTTAAGTATTGTACCTACAATCATTAGTGAACAAGACACGAGTATTATCCAACATGTTTCCAGAGAATGTAGAATTCAATCAATAAGGTTTTTGTTCATCAAAATCATATGCTAGGAATCCTAGATTTGTAATAATCTCCCCCTTTTTGATAATGGCAAGAGAATTTTGTTGTAGTGTAGCTTGAAAGATTTTTAATCCTAAGCTCCCCCTTACTAAGTAAAAGATGTTATAAAATAGGGGATACCTGCCTCTTTTTGTTTTTTTTTGTTTAAAAAAGTCAAAAATGGAAAATACCCAATAAAATAAAAATTTGTTATTAATTAAAAACAAGCACACATACAATAAAACAAACCTATAATAAAGCTAAACAACTTAACATTTTTCCCCCTTTTGACATCACCAAAAAGAGGAGGAACACAAAAAGAACGAAGGTGGTATAAAAAAGAAAGACACAGAAGATAAAGACTACTGGAAAGGTAGATCCTGATTAGGTGATAGTGGTGGTGGTTGAAAATTTTAATGGATTATGGAAAATTTATTATTTATCGAGGTAAATCTTTCTCCAAACTAGCACATATCATCCTTTTGCTGCTGGTGTTGTTGTTGGATATGATAGTCCACTCGAGTTTCTAATCACTCGAGCTGCTGAATACCAGTAAATTACTCTAGGCCATTGATGTAATAAAATGTTGTAATATGTGCACTTGTGCATTTCGTATAGTATGAATGTGAATCATGCAGCACGATCAAGAAAGAATTTTAAAATTTATTGTGATTCTATGAAGTGCGTGTATGATGATCAGAAAAAATCTTAGACCATTTTGTTTACCATACAACAACAAATAAAACATGAACAGGTATATGAATAACAATATACAATTTAAACACATATGAATGAATGCTTTCAAATGAATTTTTTTTGTACCTCTTGGATTAAGCATAAATGTCTATAACACCAAGTTTTGTCCTCAAGGTGCTAAAGCTGTCATAGGCTAAGGTTTTGTGAGTATGGCCACCAATTATTTTCCTGTAGCTATATGATGCAATTTTATATCTCCCTTGGCTACATTCTCTTTTATGAAGTTTTGTCAAATGTCTATATGCTTTGTAAAGGAGTGCTGAATTTGATTTTTGGATATACAAATTGCACTTATTTTGTCACACATAATAGGAATGGTTCTTATAGGTAGTCCAAGAACTAAGAGTTGTTGCTTTAGCCATAAGACTGGAGCAACATAAATCCCTACTATTACATATTCTACCTCAGCTATGGAGAGGGCTATTGAATTTTGTTTACTACTGGACTAGGAAACTAAGGATTATCCAATGAATTGAAAAGTTTCAGAAGTGCTTTTCTATCTATGATATTATATTCCTAGGTTTGGAGTGCCTAACAATTATTTAAGGATTCTTTTAATAGCAGTCATAGAGATTTTTTTGAGATCTGCTTGGAATCTAGCACAAAGGAAAACACCGAACATTATATATGGTCTGCTAGTAGTTAAGTATAGAAGTGATCCAATAATTCCCCTATATTTTTTTGATATATTGATTTCTATTTGGGTCCTCATTTAATTGAACTGTGGAGCTCATGATAGTGTTCATGGCCTTAGCATTGTTCATTTTATATTTCTTAATAATTTCCTTGATGTACTTAGATTGGATAAGGAAGGTTCCATCATCCAAATATTTTACACTAAATCCATGAAAATAATTAAGTTCTTCAATCATGCTTATTTCAAACTCTTTGCTCATGTTTTTTTAAAATTCATCACAAAGGTTTTTATTTGATGATCGAAACAAAATGTTATCAATATAGATTTGACAAAAGAGCAACTCTTATCCTTCTTTAGGAAGAGGGTTGTGTCTACACTACCCTTGACAAAGCCTCTATTTAGAAGGAATGAACTCAGCCTTTCATATCATGCACTAAATGCTTACTTTAACCCATACAATGGCTTTTTTAATTTAAACACATGGTTTGGAAATTTCAAATTCTCAAATCTAGAATGTTGCTCAACATAAGCATCCTCTTTGATTATCACATTTAAGAAGTCACTCTTATCATCCATTTGATATAATTTAAAACCGTTGAAGCAAGAAAAGGCTAAGAGCACCATTATGGCTTTTAGTCTTGCTATGGGGGCAAAGGTTTTCTCAAAATCTATTCCCTCAATTTGGTTATACCCCTTAGTTAATAATATGGCTTTAATTCTCACTACTATTTCAGAGTCATTCATCTTATTTTTGAAGACCACTTTATTCCAATCACACTTTGCTCCTTAGGTCTCTTGACTAATTCCCACACATCATTCCTATCAAATTGGTTTAGCTCTACTTGCATTGCTAAGATCTTGAATTCATCTCCTAAGAATTAATTAATATTGGTGGGTTCTATCATTAGAGATAAATGCATAATGACTAACCTCCTTCCTAAATCATTCAGAGTTCTCACACCTTCATATGGGTTTCTTAAAATCAATTCTTTAGGATGATAAAAAGAATATCTCCAATCTCTTGGCAAGTGCTCCTGAGGTTCTACTCTATCTCTTATAGCAATAGTTTATACCCCTTGAATGACCTCCACTTCTTCTTCTTCTTCAATTTTTAGTTCAAAGGACCTTTCTGATTCATCAAATATCACATGGTAGACTATTCTACTACAAAGGTCCTCTTATTAAAGATTTTATGGGTTTTACCTACACATGAATAACCTAAGAAGACTCCATCAGATATAGGATCAAATTTTCCTGAGGGTGACTTTTCATTGATTAGAATAAAGCATTTACATTTTAAAAAAAAATCTAAGTGAAAAAGATTAGGTGTCCTACCCTTAAGGAGTTCATATGGTGTTTTATTTAACTTGGATCTGATATTCACCCTATTTAAAATATAATAAGCATTGTTTACTACTTCTGCCCAAAAATAGCTAGGGAGTGAATACACAGTTAGCATTGCCCTAATAGCTTCCACCAAGGTTCTATTTTTCCTTTCAGCTATTTCATTATTCTAGGGGGTCTTAGGGGAAGAGAAATTATGTTTATTCTTATATCTTGGCAGAAAGATTCAAACTTATTATTTTTGAACTCTCCACCATGATTACTATCAATTGTTGAAATTTCACATTCTATTTCCTTTCAATCCATGTAGAGAACATTCTAAATTCCTTAAATGACTCACTCTTATGTGATAAAATCTTACCCAAGTTAATCTAGAGATGTCATCTACTATCACAAATCCATATGTCTTTCTTTCTAGGCTGGTTGTACTAATAAGTCCAAATAGGTCCATGTAAAGGATTTCTAGTGGCCTATAGGTGTTGATGTCTATAATTGAATGAAATGAAGATTTGACTTATTTACCTAGTTGGTAGGCATCACATAGGTGGTCCTTAGTGAATTCTAACTCAGGTAAGCCTCTAATTAGGTTTTTCTAAGTGATATTCCTAAGTGTTTTCATTCTAACATGGCATAGCCTCCTATGCCATAACTAAGAATCATCTATTATCATTTTTAAACATAAGGAATTTGTATATCCAATATAATTCAAGTCTAACATGTAAATATTTTTCATATGTTTTCCTTTTAACATGAGTTTATCATCTAAGCTAATCATGTATTTGTCAGAAAGAAATTTTACATCAAATCCTTTATCGCATAGTTAACTAATAAATAAAAATTTATGCTTTAAACTATTAACTAACAAAACATTTTCAATCATAAAGTGTTTAAAGATTCTAATTGTACATGAACTCTCAACTTTTCTATAGTGTTGACTCCTAATGTCACTTTGCCTCCTAACGTGGCCTCCAATGTGATTAACTTTTTCATATGACCAATCATATGCCTCGAGCAACCACTATCTAGATACTACATACTTTTATTTGGTCTTTTTTGTGAGCACCCCTATAAAGGCATTCAAAGGTTATATTTTGGAACAAGTGAGTTTAGGTTCCACATTATGCTTGAATGAATGAGATATATGCATGTTATGCTGTGATGAATGTAATTGAGGCCTCCACATTAGATGTGTCCTATGGTGGATATTGTAAGTTCAGGTTATGTGTCCTAACATGCCATAAGAGTAACACCTAACACCAGAAAATGGGTTTACTCACCTATGCTGGCGGTGGTGCCTCTCCTAGGTTTATGTGATGCATGCTTTGTTGAGTAATTATACCACTAAGATATTGAAAGTGGTGGTTTATTATTCTTAAGTGCAGTAATTATTCCTCTTAAATATTCATTTCATTTTCATAGCTTGTCACTTCTAATCTTAGTGCATGCTCTCTGTATCTAATAGACATGAACGTTCTTTTAATTTCTTAAATGCTTTTTTCTAGCTCAATATGTGGTGTTTTCAAATAATTAAGTGCATTAGATAGATTAATATGCCTCTTATTTAATGTATCAAACACATCTAATAAAGTTATATGATCACTATCTAAAGTAGAGTCCTCAGTAATTTAACAAGAATGCACTTTTGCAAAGTGGAAAATTCAGTATTAAGATTAACATGCATTTTCTTAAGCTTCTTATATGAATCATGAATATTTTTTAGAAATAATAAACAATTTGTCACAAGAGAGTTGACATACCTCATCTTGATCTGATCGATCAAGATTATCATTAGCCATTCAACACAAGTTTGTTTCCTCCTCTTCTGCTTCTAATTCTGACAATTTTGAGGCAGAGTCAGCCTAAAGTGCTTTTCATGACTCTTTCTTTCCTCTCTTATATGTTGACTTCTCTTCACCCTTTTTTTATTCTGGTAAGTCAAGTTAGGAAAGTCATCTCAAAGGTGACCAGGTTTCCTACACTCAAAGCAAATTATATCATTTGAAACTTTAGTAGATTTGTGGCCTTTACCTTTGCTCCAATTATTTTGATGTCTGTTTTATTTTCCTTTTATAAAGCTCTTGAACTGGTATGTCATCAAGGCAATTTCTTCATCCTTATATGTTGTAGAACTATAACTATCAGAATCATTTACTTTTAGTGCTACAGTTCTCTCTTTGTGCTTTTCTCCTACATCAGTTTGCCTTTGACTCACTCCTTGATCATAGGCAATGAGTGATCAGAGCAAATTATCAATAGAGTAAATGTTTAAATCTTCTGATTCATTAATTACAATTATTTTTACATCGTAAGATCTAGATAAAGAATGTGGAATTTTATTAACTTTTTTTAGAATTTAATAGTTCTCTACCTAGTGACTGCAAAAATATTACTTTCTGGGTGAACCTAGTATACATTTCAGGCAGTCTCGCTAGGTTTCAGGCAAAAAAGTTCTTAGTTATGCAAAAAAATGTTTAGTCTAGACTATTTAACTTTACTGGTTCCCTCGCAGGTGTTACACAACCTATCTCAAATCTCTTTATCGATAGTGCATATAAAAACTCACATATAGTCTTCAAATTTTAAAGCACAAAAGAAATAATTTAGACACTTAGCATTTAACTGTGTGATTTAACTATCCTTATTGCTCCATTTATTTAAGGGAATACCAGTTTTGACACAATTAACAATATGTGATGGAGTTGAGTAACAGGTTTAAGTCATATGACAAATTCTATAGTCAATGGATTACAAAAATGTAGACATACAATTTTTTTAAAAATTAAATGGGACATTTTCAAATAAAGGTGGATGGATTAATGAATAATCCTTCATAGTATTACGACTACAAAATATATCATTGATTATTTTTCTCAATGTTTTCTAAAAAACTTTTTTTAGACTCATTTTAATACCACTTGAAAGTTTGAGATGCGCCAAGAGGTGGGGTGAATTGGAACTTTTAAAAATAATTTTAAACCGGAGTACTAACTTTTCATAATTTTTTTATACTTTTGAAATAAGCAATTTAATTTTACAATGCAGAAGAAAATAGTTTTAATAATAATTTCAATAATGCTGATGAACTAAATTACACAATAGAATATTGAACTCAGAAATTCACAAAGAAATTATAACAAAAATAAAGTGCAAAAAGTAAAATGTGTAAAATGGAAAAATCACACCAAAAATTTTTATAGTTATTCGGTCAACATTAACCTGCATCCACTCCCTAGAGTCCTCCACTTTTAGTATTGCACTAACACTAAGTGACTCTCCTTTTGCTCCCTCAGTAAGGAATAGAAGCCTTTACAAACTCTCTTCCACCAATCCAGCGCGACAGAGGACTGAAGCTCCTTTCACAAGCAGTGAATATTGACTCCTTTTTCTCCCTCCTAGAGAATGCAATGAACCTCGACTCCTTTTTCTCCCTCTAGGAAAAGGCATAGAACCTCAAGAACTAGACTAAGAAGCTTCTCTCCCTAGAAAGCTCCCAAAAGACTCACCAAGACCACAGAAGGAGCAAGGTGCAAGTATCCTAGAGTAACCGTGCGATCCCCTCACACAACTTCTCACTCACACTCAAACTCACCTTCTCCTTCCTCACATAAACCCTTATTTTCATAAAAATCTCCCTCATAGAGTTCCTCCTTCAATCATATTCATCACTTAGCATCCTTAGAAAAAGAATAAAGCATGGATTTTATAATAGGCTTCAAGAACCTTAAAATTTTCAGTTGTCCATCAATGTTTGTACGGTACAATCAGTTCAAAACTAGTCTCATTTAGTAGGATGTAAACAGTCTTTCGAATTAACTATTCATATTTTATGTACACATTGAAAGTTTGTTAGGGATATTAAGCCCTTAAGAACTAGCCCGAGGCTAACCAAGAGGGGGGGGGGGGTGAATTGGTATTTAAAAAATTTTCTTTAGGTCAAGCCCAAGAAAACTTAAGACCAAATCACCACAGAAATCAGAGTACGAAAAATAAATAAATGCGGAAGAAAAATAAAGAAAGATCTCATCATAATTATAGTGGTTCGGTCAATTCTTGAGCTACGTCCACTCCTTGGAGGCACCATCCGAGTATTGCACTAACTTCTTTAGCTCCCACAGCTAGGCGGAGAAGCCTTTACGACAGACTCCTTTTCAGCAACCCAGGTGCAGCAGAGAACCGACTCCTTCTGCTTCCTCTTAAAGCGGGCAGAGAACCCAGACCTTTGTTGAAGTAGATCTCCCAAGAACCTCCCAAGGATGAAGGATGAAGAACGGAGATGATGACTTAGAACCTTGCTTGGAGCAACCTTTGTGAACCCTCTCACAAACTCCACCTCATAAGTTTCTCTCACACTCTCTCTCTCTTTCTCCCACTCCCAAGGCTATCTCAGGTCAAGAAAGAAGCACTCAAGGTCTTAAGCATGAGAAAAATTGGGTCCTTTAAATAGAATTTCAAGAACCGACTTTATTGACCAGGATAATAGGAATATCATCCCGGCCGATCAGTACAAAATAAGCTCAATCAGCCAGGATGATTTGGGACGATCAGAAGAAAAATGGTTACATCATCCAGACTGATAGGATATCATCCTGGATGATTAGTTCAAATTCGAGGAAAATCATCCTGAACATCGCCCGGAATAGATGTTGGTCGATGTCAATCATCCAAGATATCATCCCAGATGATTCTGAGATCAGCCCGGCCGATGTGATCGTTTCAATCAGCCTTAATTGCTTTCCATAATTGCATGATTAATTTAGGCGTAATTATGCTGTTTCATCCAGGCTGATATGGAGATCATCTTGGCCAATAATTTAAAATAAAGAATATCTAAATTGATCATGGAGGTAAATTCTTTTTGATTTGAGCCTATCGTCCTGACCGATATAATAATCGTCCAGGATGATTTGCTTAATGAAGGCTGCTTAACCATGATGCCGTAATTAGGGTTTCTATTTTTTTAGTAGAATTATCCTGGCCGATATGAACATCGTCCAGGACGATGTTCTCAAAATAGAAAAACTCAAAAAAACCCCTCAAGTGTGTGTATGCAAGGCTACTTAGCATCAGGAACCACTTTTATATTTGACTCAAGAAAGGAAAAAATACAGACTTGACTCAACCTAAATCTACCTGATCTTGAGATGGCTTGAGTTGCAATCGATCTTGTGGTCCTGAAAAATTAGTAGGCAAAGCAATCGTAGAAAAATATAAATGTTTACTATAATTAAAAGTCTAATCCATAATCTTAGATTCGCAACAATCTCCCCCTTTTTGATGATGGCAAACATGAACAAAGAATTCCAAGCAGTTATGATAGTTCAGTAAAAATAGTGTGACGAAAAAGCAGTTCACTATGTTCCATAATTCAAAGTTCAAGATACATCAACCTACTCCCCCTTTTGACATCATAAAAAGGAGGGAAACACAACATAACATAAATAAAAACATAACAAAAACTAAAACAAAACATAAGAAAAATAAACTACATAAAATGGAAACTAAAACTAGAAGAGAACCAAACTAGAAAAACACAAAGAAAATCAGAGAAACGAGGGCCCCTGATCATCAAACGGAGGTAGTGGTGGCTGCTGAAAGTAACTGGAGAGCGTAGCAAACTGTGCCGCAAACCAGGCCATGTCCTGGTCATCCTGCTGCTGCTGGTGTGTAACATAGCATCGAAACGGGTCTCAAACTGATCAAATCTCTCCACCAACTGATCCAGCTGTGAGTGTTGGCAGAGAGGAATAGATTCAAGAATAGGAGCTGGAGCCTCCTCCTCCTCGGCCCTCCGAGCTTCCCCATCCCCTGGGTGGAGATGAGTATTGTGAAGGGCGTTGAAAGAATTATTTGAGTAGACGGGGTGGCTGAAGGTCAAGAGGAGCAGGATATTGAAGCTGGTATTTAGATTCTAGAACATAGGCAATGAGGTGTCCTAGAGCAAGATTGGGCTTTCTTCTATAACCTGGATCTCGAATGGTAGTTAAATGCTCGATGTAGCGAAAGATCAGGTCTGTGGCATTGAATTCTCTATGGGATAGAATGTAAAAGGTAGTAAGTGAAAGAAGTGGAGTGATGTGAACTCGGTCCCGGGCTTTTGAAATAATAGAAGTGTGAAGGACATGCTAGATTTTCTTAGTATCTTTGAGTAAAGAACTAGTCTCTCCAACATGAAAGTGTGCGTTGGTGTGGCGAAGAAAGTGATCTTTCTTTAATTTGCTTCCGTATTTATTTATTTTTGCACTTTGATTTCTCTGGTGATTTGGTTTTAAGATTTGTTGTGCTTTGCTAAAAGAAAATTTTGAAAATACCACTTCACCCCCCCTCTTGGTTAGCCTCGTTCTAGTTCTTAAGGGATTAACATCTTTGACGAACTTTCAAGTGGTATAAGAGCGGGATTCATAAAAACTATGTTTGAAAACTTTTTAAATTTTTGATCCATAGCTAACAATGGAAATCATAATACTGTGGAAGGGTATTCTATTACCCGACCACCTTTATTTGATAATATCCCTTTTGATTTTTGAAAAACTCGCATGTCTACGTTCTTACAATCAATTGATTATCGCATGTGCATGCTTGTTAACGGTGGTTATACTCCTCCAACTGGAAAATTGAATAGCGTTACTGTTCGACTTCCTTTTATTGAATGGACTCTAGATGATATGGATTTTTCATAATTAAATGCAAAATGTTTGAACTATTTTTTCTGTGCATTGAAATTGGAAGATTACATGTGTGTTTCCACTTGCACTACTAGTAAAGAAATTTGGGATAAATTATGTATCACCTATGAAGGTACTAAAGAAGTCAAGCAATCCCGTTTGAATATTCTCTTGCATGATTATGAACTTTTCGTATGAAACCTTCTGAATCAAATTTTTAAATGTATACAAGGTTTACTCAGATTGTTACTTCATTGCATGCATTAGGAAGAGAACTTTCTAACTATGAAAAAGTAAATAAAATTTTAAGATATTTTCCTTCCTCTTTTGATGTAAAAATTGCTACAATATCTGAATCTAAAGATTTAAATACATATTCGATCGATAACTTACTTGGTTCACTTATTTCTTACGAGCAAGGGGTGAACCAAAAAAATCTTGATGCAAGTGAAAGGAAGAAGGAGAAAACGGTGGCACTTAAGGCGAACGATTCGGACACTGACTCTTTCGGGTCTGAAAGCGATGATGTTACTTTAATCACAAGGCAATTTAAGAGCTTTCTAAGGAAGAAGCACAAGTATCATCAAAAGTGGAATAAAGGTAAGTGAAGCAAAATTTTAAAAATTATAATGAAATAATTTGCTTTGAATGCAAGAAGCCTTGGCATGTTAAAGCTGATTGTCCTACGCTAAAGGCACACCAAAGTAAGGAGAAGGGTGAGGAGAAACCAAACTTCAAAAAGGATAAGATCAAGAAGAAATTCAAAAAGGCGTTATGGGCGAATTCTGCATCATATTTCTCTAAAACGGAACCTGATGAGGAGACAACAAACTTGTGATTAATGGTGGACAATAATCTTGGTCAAAGTGACCAAGAAGTAGTATGTGAACTAACCTCTGAGCAACTCCTTGAAGTTTCTGAAAAAATACATGCATCATATAGGAAACTATAGAAAACTCATGCTAGCCTAAAATTAGAATTTTTTTAATTTTCAAAAAGAGCATAAAATCTTCTTAAATACCATTTAACAATTGATTCTAATAACATGGCTTTACTTGATGAGTTTGATGCATTAAACAAAAAGTATGCGGAGTTATCGGATTCTCATGATTCTTTAAAATTGTCCCATTCTGAGTTAGAAAAAAGAATATAAAAAATTAAAAAATTAAAAAATCTTTGAAAATAAAAAATCTTCATTTCATGCATCGCATAAAAAGCATTACCATAGGAGTAGATTTGTGTATCCTTTTCCTAAAGTTAAATATTTTTTCATGTGGCATGCTAGGACACATAGCACACACTTGCACCATTCACCATAACCCACATTGGGTTTGGAGACCCAAGTTACATGATCCACAGCATGCATTGCATTTTACTTTCAATAAGAAGGAACCCAAACATGTTTGGGTTCCTAAATCTGACATTTGATAATTTTGTAGGCAAGCTCTCACAAAAGGCCTCGTGAGAGCATGTGGTACCTGGACAGTGGATGCTTTCGACATATGACTGATGATGCCTGTTAATTCATAGTGCTGGAGATCATGATAGGAGGCAAGGTGACTCTTGGAGACAATACCACCAGGAAGGTGGTTGGAGCATGTATAATTGGTAATTCCAAGAATCTTCTTATTGTAAATGTTTTTCTTGTAGATTGATCAAAACACAACTTGCTCAGCATTAGTCAGCTTTGCGACAAGGGCTTCATCATAAATTTTTTGGTAAATTCATGCATTATGAGCTTAAATAATAACACTATTTTGCAGGGAAAGCGGATCAACAACGTTTACATGCTTGATTTAAATATCATTGAATATGCTCCTTCATTTTGTTTAAAAACTGCTATTGAGGATTCCTGGTTGTGGCATAAGAGAATATGTCATGCCAGTATGAAAACCATTATGAAAGTGACCCAAAAAGACCTAGTTAGAGGTGTCCCCAAGCTTAAGTTTTCAAAAGACCACCTTTGTGATGCCTGCCAATTAGGAAATCAAATCCATTCCACTTTTCACTCCATTAAGGATATTAGTACCTCTAGACCTTTAGAAGTCCTTTATATGGATTTGTATGGACCCGTTAGCACTGCCAGTTTGGGAGGGAAAGTCTATATTTTTGTGATTGTCAATGACTACTCGAGATTTACTTGGATTAGATTGCTGTCACACAAAAATGAGTCATTTGATGAGTTTAGAGTCTTCTTTACTTGGATTTAGAAAAAGCTAGGATGTGAAATCTTGACCATTCATAGTGACCATGGGGGAGAGTTTGAAAATGAGAAATTTATAGATTTTTGTGAGGACAAAGGGATTAGCCACAACTTCTCAGCTCCTAGGACCCCTCAGCAGAATGGGGTAGCTGAAAGGAAGAACCGGACCTTCGTGGAAGCTGCTAGAGCCATGCTTGCTGAGTATGCACTTACAAAATACTTTTGGACTGAAGCGGTTAACACAACTTATTATATGTTGAATAGGGTCAATGTTAGAGCAAAATTAGATAAGACATCCTATGAGATCCTTAAGAGTAGGACACCCAATCTTTCCCACCTTCATGTCTTTGGTTGTAAGGTTTTCATTCACAATAATGGAAAGTCTCACTTAGGAAAATTTGATCCAAAATCTGATGGAGTGTTCTTAGGATATTCTAGTGTTGGGAAGTCTTTTGGGGTGTTTAATAAGATGACTTTGGTGGTGGAAGAGACTACACATGTAGTGTTTTATGAGTCTGATCCTAGAAAGCCTAAAGTTGAAGATGATGATGATGGAGAGATTGCCATTGGATTAAAAAACTTGGAGAAGGGGGTAGAGCACCAGAACACTAAAGGAGAAGGACAAGTTACCCAAGGAGTAGAAAATGTAGATCTGGAGGAAAGGGTTGAACCTTCACACACTTTGCCTAGAAATTGGAGATACTCTTCGAGTCACCCTAAAGATTTGATTTTAGGAGACCCTTCTGATGGAGTTAGGACTAGACATAGACTTAGGAAGGAAGTGATCCACTCTGCCTTTATCTTAATGACTGAACCCACCAACATAAACCAAGCCCTTACTGATGAGTTTTGGATCTTAGTCATGGAGGAGGAGTTGAACCAGTTTTTTTTTTTTTTTTTGAAGAAAAATGCAAAGATGCATTAATAATTAAAGCAAAGAAAAGACAAACATAAAATTTAGCCCAACCCTAATCCATCATATTCCTTCTTCAGTATAAAGAAGAAGGAATGGGGGATATCTACATTATTGAGTTCTTCCCAAATAAAACTCTTTTTGCAACCCAAATTAGCACAGAAATTAGCTAATTTATTATAAAACCTATTTGCAAAAGAAAATAGAACCTGGTTAAAGTTTTGAATGAATACAATATCCTCTTCAATTCCTCCCTTATTCTTCCATCTCTTCAAAGCTAATTAAAAAATTTTAATAATGTTTTGACTATCTCCTTCTATAATCACTCCTTGGGCTTCATACATCAAATCTCTCATTATATTCTTCAAGTAATAAACAACCCACAATTCCATTTGTGCTATGTCCCAATGAAAATATTGGGCTCCAAAAGCTAATAAAAATCTGCCTTTTTCATCTCTTATGACGCCGCCAATACCTGCTAAGTAATTGTTTTTAAGCGAAGCATCAATGTTTATTTTTATCCATCCTGGTGGAGGAGGACACCAAGAAGAAGACAGCATAAGCTGATTAGTATCCCAGTTGTTCGGATGTAAATTGATAAAATTGCTTACAGTGGCCAGTGAAAATGTGTTAGCAGCAATTTGAAAATTAGAATCTTCACTCGTCCCATGTACCAACTTGTATCTACTTTTCTAAGTTAAGAAGACTGCTGTGCAATACATATTTTCCATTAACGAATTAGTAGTTGAGGCTCTTTCTAATCCATCCAGACAAGCTTTAAAATCTGTAAACATCGGAGTATTGAATCCACATTTATTTAGTAAGATAACAGTCCTTTGTAATTTCATACATCTAGCAGCAACATGGCAGTTGTCTTCATCATCTACACAGCCTCTCGGATAGGTTGGATTGTTGGAAAGTTTCCTTTTCACTAGAAAAGCACATGAGGGGATAGCTTTATTGTAGAGTCTCCACAAGAATAGTTCAATTCTGGGACTTAATTTAAGTAATTTCATCCATTTCCAATGACATTCATCAGGTTTGTTATCATAAACTGCTTCTAGACATTGAGCAGAGATTGATTTACCTGCTGCTTTAAATTTCAATTCAATAAGATCTTCATTTTCATCCGGTCTTATAGGAATCTGAAGAATAACGTCCAGTAAATGTCTTCCAAAGTTTTCCTGTAGTAAGCTTACATTCCACCCGCCTTCATGAATGAAATAACTAAGCTTATAATCAGCCGGTTCCAGAATATTGACAAATGTAGGCCATCTAGATATACATTTGTCTAAAATCCATGCATCATGCATCCAGTTGATAGAACTTCCATTGGCAACTTTCCATCTCACAATATTTTTAAGGTAAGATGCTCCATTGGTAATAATTTTCCATGTAGGAGAACAACCAATTTTCACTTGATTGGACCATATGTCATTACCATACTTTCCTTTGATAATCTGATTGAGTAAAGAATTAGGCTTCAAGAGAAATTCTCAAGCAAACTTTGCTCGAAGTGGACCAACCCTGGAAACTGCTGAGAATAAACCACGTCCACCTTCTTTTTTTGGTTTGCATAATAGCTCCCATGACACATAATTCATACCAGTTCTTCCGTTACTTTTGTTCCATAGAAAGCTTCTACACATTTTGTGAAATTCCTTGAGAATAGATAATGGAACTAAAGAGATTGAAGATAAAAAATAGTGGAAGGGAAAGAAAAGAAGATTTCACAAGAACCAACTTCCCTTCCAATGAAATACAATTTCCCCCCCAAGTGTTCAACTTATTAGAAGCCACCTCCATAAGATTTTGAAAATTTGATGCTACCTTCCTTCTTAAGGTTATCTTAACACCAATATAACAAAATTCTTTCACAACTTTAAACCGAAGAATTGATGAGATTTTGTTCTTCCTCCTCCTGTTAGTGTACTTCCCAAAAAGGATCATTGATTTGGAAAAATTAACACTTTGTCCTATCCAATTACAAAAATTGGGGACAATGGTTTTCAACTTCTTCACCTCACTAACAATGGCTTTCGAGAAAATTAGAATGTCATCGGCGTAGAGAAGATGAGAAACACTAGGAGCATTAGGAGTAATAGAAATTCCCATTCCACTTCTATGGTGATTAAGAGCATCAGAAAGGATTTGAGAACATAAAATAAACAAGTAAGGAGACAAGGGACACCCTTGCCTAAAACCACTCTTGCCAATGATCCAATCAGTCTTTCTCCCATTAATCAAAATGCAATACTTAGGATCTAAGACACATTGCATTAACAGTTCCAAAAATTTACTAGGAAAGTTAAAGTGCACAAGAACTTGCCTTAAATCTTGCCACCCCATACTATCGAAGGCTTGCTCCATGTCAATCTTGATAGCCAAAAGGCCACTTTTAGCTTTAGAGTGCCAAAATTTGTTAAAAACTTCTTATGCCAAAAGAACGTGCTCAGATAAGGAATGGTCTTTGATGAAAGCTTCTTGATCATATGAAATGAGTTTATGTATCACCTTCTCTAATATACTCAATAGCATTTTGGCAATTAATTTATAAGTAGTCAAACAAAGACTAGTAGGACGAAAATTGGAGGGAAGCAAGGGACATTTGATTTTAGGGATCAACACAATCATTTTCTCTTTCCAAGACTGATGCATAAGTCTAGCAGAAAAAAACTGGTTCACTGCTAACCAAATGTCTTCATGAATAATGTTCCATTAGCACTTTAAAAAGGAAAAAGTGATACCATCTAACACAGGTGAAATGTTATTGCCTGAAGAATTCACCGTAGCCTGCAGCTCCTCCCTAGTGAAATCTACATTCAATCTTCTTTGATCTTCATCTGAAATGAAAGCCCAAGGCCTAGGCTAAGCCTCCAACGAACAATCTCTATGCCGCCACTTGAGTTTAAAAAAATCTAAGAAGACTTTTTGTATTTCAGCAAAATCTTCAGTAATTCTTCCTGAACCCATTTTGATATGATTAATCCAATTGGTATTTATCCTTGCATTAGCAAAAGCATGAAAAAAGGAAGAATTAGAATCCCCCTCCTCCATCCATTTAGCTTTGTCTCTTTGCTTCCACCAAGTGTTGAGCCGGGATAGAGTGATGTTGAGCTCATTAATCTTGAACCTGAGAATTTGCAGATTTTCAAAAGAAATCAAACCATATGCTTCTTCCTTTTCTAATTCCAGGATTTCAACCTTCAAAGCATCCCTCGACAAGTTGAGATTCTTAAATTTGGCTTTTCTCCAACAAAATAATGCTTTCAAGGTTCTCTTAAATTTTAAATTTAAAGATGTGGCTGGGTCTCCACCACTTCCAATTTTCCAATATTTTACCACCACTGCTTTAGCTCCATGATAAGATATCCAAACATCTTCATATCGAATGTTCCTATGAAAGACTTCCACCGGCTTGAAAATCTCCAAGAGAATTGGACAATGGTCCGAGGCTATATGAGCCAAATGCTTTACCCGAGCTATGTAAATACAATTCAAAGCAGTAGAATTAATTAGACATCTGCCTAGTTTTTCAAGGATCCGAGCTCCACCCATTTTATTATTGCACCAAGTGAATTTGGGCCCATAATATTCAACTTCATGTAGATCATTGTTAATCATGAAATTCTTCAAGTCTTTAGCACCTTGAGACAAAACGAATTTCTTGCCCCTTTTCTTTTTTCATGAGACAAAACACAGTTAATATCTCCACCCACTACCATTGGAAAATCTCCAAAACAATACTTCTCTAAGCACTCCCAAACACCTTTCCTCTCTTGAGCATTGGTACTTCCATAAACCGCAGCAACCAACCAACTACCTTTGTTTAGAACATTCAAAGTCCCAATGATAACTTGGGATGAGTCTTCAATAATAGAAAAGACAGCCAAATCTTTTCTCCATAACATCATCAAACCTTCAGATAGCCTATTGGACGGGACCATGAAAGTCCCAATTGCTTCCCAAGAAATTCAAGACCTGCGTATTATCATGGTACTGATTTTTGTTTCAAGCAATCCCATCAGTAACACATTATTATCTTTAATAATCTCCTTTAGATATAGAGTAGCCTCAACGTTTTTGGCTCCTCTACAATTTTAGAAAACCAGTGAAGTCATTATTTAAAGATGGGGTAATGTCCCCCAGTCTTTTTTTCTTTACTTCCGTCAAATTTCGTATTTCTTGAGATGTTGTTGCTCGAACCGAGAAGTTCAGCTCTTTAAGTAGCTTCACCTTTTTCCTAGAAGAAGAGTTCTATGTTGCTCAAGCTTTAACTTTATTCCCAAAAGAAAAGTTCTCTGTTTCTCCAGCGATCATAGGTGAATTTTCCTTTGTAGTTCCCTGCTCCAATGCAGAATCCATAGCAGCCTCATAACCTGAGTTCTCCATGTTAGATGCATTGCATCCAATAATTTCACCCTCTTCAGTATCATCTCCATCCATTACCTCCACATTTTGCTTCACATTCCCCATAGCTTTCATTTCATCAAGGATGGATAGCACATCAAATTCATTAAGAACCGAGATAACTGGTTCATTTATAATAGCCTCTGCCTGAATATCTTCAATAATTTCAGATGGTTGTTACTCAACATGTTCTTTAACTATTTCTACATCCACTGCTTTAAGATTGGAATTGGGTAAATCCAAATTCAGCTTCATGCTATTACCTTCTGGATCCATGGTTTTCTTTGAAATGCTTGTGCAAATTTTGGGGACAAAAACTATCTTCATAGGAACAATTGATTTTTTGAATAAATTTTTCTTTGCAGCATCCACTCTATGTCATCTTTTACCATAGTTTACTTGTGTCCAAGCCCCATATCCAGCTTCCACATCAAGTTGATTTATGCCAACAGAGTCTGTTGAATTATTCAGAGCTTATTTATCCACAACTAAAGCATCTGTAGAAATTCTATTGAGTTTTTTTGGATCATCACTTTTTTCACAAATGTTTCTTATCTTTCCCCATCCAATGCAGATTTTTAAAACACCCTCATATTCAATTCTTTGAAAGAATTTACCCATCAATCCTTCAACCCAAACACCAGATGGTAGTTTCATATCTAATGGAACACGGACACATATTCCTGCAAATTCTCTTCTACTCCATTGGATCATATTTCCATCTAGGAGATAAGGTTTACCCACAAGAGATGCAATCCTGCAAATATTAACTTCGTCCCACCATTGAAGAGGTAAATTGGGTAACCTTATCCATAAAGGAGCTGAAATACCTTTTTTGGAAGTTGGATTAAAAGAAGCTGTCCACTTGTCTAAGCCCACAACTTGACCTTTAACAAACCAAGGTCCTCCAAATAAAATTTTCTCCAGCACATTTGCATATTAAAAGGAGCATAGCACCCAGCCAAGGCCTAAGCCTGTGATGTGGAAATTCTCAAAACAGCTCCATTGCCTTCTTAGATCAATACTTATTGATTGAAATGATATGTTATCTCTAAACACCTTCACAATAATTGTTGTTTCAAGCCTTCTAGTGTTTTCAATATCTTTATCAGCATGAAGATTAACCACCAATCCGTCATCTGATAGGAAAGCTCCAAGTTCCAAATTCTCCACATTGATATTCTCCTTTTTCACCCAGGCAGAGTGAACATTTACATTGTTCTTCTTCATAACTGTTTGATTTAACACATGAGCTTCCAAATTGTTCTTCTTAGAATTGTCAATCAAATCCTTTTGCAACATACATTCATCCACCTTGTCTTCAAGAGTGTTGTTAACTCCCTTCAGTGGAGATCCAAAATTCACATTTCAGACAGGAGTAGATGGCAGTGAAACAGAGTTAAAACATTTATTGGAGTAAACTTGCAATCCAGATGAAGTGGAAGCATCCAGTTTAAGAACATCTTTAAAATCACATCTATAATACTTTAGCTTTAAGTCTTTGGGTTGGAAAATCCATCTCCCATCATGGTCTCTTTCCCATTGCCAGGAATAGAGATGGGGATTAACTTCCTTACTAATCCTCCTTCATTGATCACCAAAGCTTTTTCTTTGAAATCCTTGATCTGGCTGTTGAACATCTCCAGAGATCTAGAACCTCCATTAAAGACATCAGAAGATGGTCTCGCTGGAACAGACAATACCTTCTTATAATTCGCACACGCTTCCGTAGAAGGAAGGTGCTTACCCTCCATTTGGGCCACAAGTGGCCAATGTGGCCGTCACCGGCGATAAGATCACCAGAGCTCCAGCTGAAAAATGACGCCCGAACAAACCACAAAACATCAGGAGACAATGAAATTAAAAAAAAAAAACCAACATAATTCCATTGAAATCCCAGTCGTTCTCTCTCTACTTGGCATCACTTTTTTTATTCAAGTTGAAAGACCTAAGTGATATTTAGGAGCTTGTAGAAAGATCTAAGGGACAAAGTGTAGTTGGAACTAAGTGGGTCTTTAAGAATAAGGTGAATGATTCTGGAGTTGTGGTTAGGAATAAGGCAAGATTAGTGGCTAAGGGGTATAACCAAATAGAAGGGATAGATTTTGAGGAGACTTTTGCTTCTGTAGCTAGATTGGAATCCATTAGAGTGCTATTAGCCTTTGCCTGTTATAAGGGATTTAAGCTTTCCCAAATGGACGTTAAGAGTGCCTTTTTAAACGGGGAAATAAAAGAGGTTGTGTTTGTAGAACAACCCCCAGGTTTTGAGAGGTCCCAATTTCCAAATCATATTTTCAAATTAAAAAAGGCCTTATATGGATTAAAGAAGGCACCCAGAGCTTGGTATGAGAGGCTTAGCGCATTCTTACTAGAAAGGGAGTTTGTTAAGGGGAGTGTAGACACCACCCTTTTCTTGAGGAATGTTGGAGATGATTTACTCATTGTTCAAATCTATGTCGATGATATAATTTTTGGATCTTCTGATAAAAGGCTATGTGATGATTTTTATAAGCAATGAGTAAGGAGTTTGAGATGAGTATGATGGGAGAATTATCCTACTTTTTGGGGTTTAGCATTAGACAATTAAATGATGAAACTTTTTTGAGCCAAATAATGTGCATAAATGGCATCTTGAAGAAATATGAAATGGACAAAACCAAGCAATTTAATACTCCCATAACCTCAGGATTTCAATTAGATAAGGACCTAAATAGAAAATCAGTTGATCAGAAGAAGTACAGGGGGATGATTGCATCTTTACTTTACCTTACTGCTAGCCAACATGATATAATGTTTAATATTTGTATTTGTTCTAGATTTCAAGCTAACCCTAAGGAATCTCACCTGATTGCAGTTAAGAGAATTCTTAGATACCTTTTAGGGACCTAAAACTTAGGAATCTATAACCCTAGACACAGCACTTCTTTTGAGATTATTAGATATTCTGATTCTGATTTTGTAGGATGTAAAGTGGATAGGAAAAGCAATTCTGGAAATTGTAAATTCATACGACAGTCTTTAGTCTCCTGGTCTAGCAGAAAGCAAAACTCTGTTGCTCTTTCCACTGCTGAAGCTGAGTACATTGCTTTACAAAGTTGTGTGGCTCAAGTCCTTTGGTTAAAATAGCAAGTACTAGATTTAGGATTACCTGTAAGCACCATCTCTGTTCTTTGTGACAACACTAGTACCATCTACATTTCTAAGAATCCTATCCAACATTCAAGGACTAAGCACATTGACATTAGGCATCACTTTATTATAGACCATGTGACTAAGGGAGATGTTGAGTTAGATAATGTGGCAACTGAGAATCAACTGGCTGACATATTTACTAAATCACTGGCCTTCGACACATTCAACAATTTAAGGACCAGATTGGGTGTGATTGACATTAATGCATGAACTTAATTTCTACTTATGTTTTATCGCTGATTTCTTTGCTAGTTTTTTTTTTATTTAGTTAGTTTTTATTTTGTTTTTGGTACTTTATTTTTCATATACCTTTCTTTATTTTTCCTTTTCAAATCATCGTTGAATTGATATCTTATGCCTTATTTTTTATTTTGAAAATTTGTAGTTAATGTTTTATATCTCCTAATCTACTAAAGGGTAAAAAATGCCGTTGATTGTGTCTCTTTCTCTAACCTATTTTGGTGTTAAAAAATTCTTTTCGAACCAAAAGTCTATCTCAAATCAACAACTGAATTTTGCAATTGAGATTTTTTCTACCTTGTTATAGTAATTTAGCTTATACTATAATAATCAAATTTTTTATGTTACTTCAAAAATTATCATTATCATGTCAATGCATCTCTCACATGATTTTTGATTCTGTTTTGTGGATTATTCCTCCCTATATTCGAGAGTGAGTTTTTCTTCTCTAATATCTGGAAGAATTACTCACAACTAAGAATATTTAAGAGTTTTTGCAAAGAATCTAGCTTTTAAAAATAATGAAAAAAAAGTTGCCAGTGATGCCAAAAACAAAAGATGCGCAATGACGCCAAATTGAAAAATATATACACAAAGTGTATCAAAAATCATAAGATGCGCAAAGTGCACCATTCAATGGATAGGAGGCATAAAATGAGCCCATTTAAAGCAAGCTATGTTCCTTTCCTCCAACTCTTAAAACTTAGAAGATTTTATGTATCACTTGAGATTTTCAAAGACTTGATTTCGAATTTCGTGATTATAACAAACTACTTTGATATATTTTTCTATAAGATATTTTTCTGAAACCAAGTCTTCATTAGATCTCTTTCTCTTATCCAAATGTTTTTCTAAGTTAGGCCTTTTGATTTCAAAAGAAGATTTTGCCCTGAAAGAAGTCCGAGCTTAGGGTTAACATGATAGGATATTTTACCATTTTTGGATTTTTAAAGTTGTTAACACATTAACTTACAAATTTTTAGAATCAATCACATGGAGACTTTTTCATGTTCATGCCTTAATTAAAAAAAACTTTTTGACTTTTGTTTTATCATTGTTATTTTTTCTTTTCTTTTTTTTTCCTTGTTGTTTTTGGGCCTTCTCTGATCATCTACATCCCTCCTTTGAGTTGAAATTTTTTGTCACATCGTCCTGGTTGATGTTTATATCATCCTGGACGATCAGCTTCCCGTGCTTCAAAAACTCCATCTCCTTAATCGTCTTGGACGATATGATCAACCTCTGCTGCAATCATCTTGATCGTCCTGACCGATATATTTTTTCATCCTGGATGATGCATTTATTGGTTATCATCCCGACCGATAAACCTATTTGTCCTAGACGATACATGTGTCGCACGTTTAAAATCTATAATTTCACCCGGGACGTAAAAGTTTGTTAGGGATGTTAAGCCCTATGAACTGGCCCAAGGCTAACCAAGAGGGGGGTGAATTGGTATTTTAAAAAATCTTTAAGCAAAGAGAACAACGAATATCATAAACCAAAGTCATCACAGAAAATAAGTGCGGAAAATTAAAGTGCGGAAGCAGTAAAAAGAACACTAGGGTTTATAGTGACCAACATCCACTACCCGGAGGCGCCCTCCGAGTATTGCACTACCAACGTGACTTTCCTTTAGCCCCCACAGTTAGGCGGAGAAGCCCTTACAAAACACCTCCTTTTGCCACCCCCGGCAAGGCAGAGAACCCCACTCATTTTGCTTCCTCCTGAAGCAGGCAGAGAACCACAATCGATCACTGAAGCTTACCTCTCCCAACCCTTCCAAGGACAAGCATTTATAGGGAAGAAGAAGTGGAACAATGCTTGGAGCAACCCTTGTTAACTCCCTCACAAGCTCCCCCTCATAAGATCCTCTCTCTCTCTCTCTCCCTCTCTCTCTCTCCTTTAGGTTTTCTTAGGTCAAGACAACAGCAAAAGATGTTCAAAAATGTTGAATAATAGCTCTTAAATAGAAGAGCTTCAAAGGGGCTCAATAAATGCAAGTTGCTGTCTTTATCGTCCAGGACGATAATAATATCGTCATGTACGATTGTTGGTGGAATTTTGAAAACAGGTTTTGAAAAATATTAGTTTTCTTTGGGAATTTTAGAATTGAGATTGAATCATAATTCTGGAAGTCAAACCCACTCATTCGGAAAAGTATATCACCTCGAAGGATGAAAATAGAATTTTGTAATGGCGTTCAGACTTAGAATTATGTGATTCTTCTTGAATATCATGACTGGATTCTAAAGAGGACTCGACACGACCCCGAGAGGACGACGTAGAATTCAACTAAATAATCCAGTTATAATATTCAAGGGGTATGATTGCCGAATTCATATCCAAAGCCTTACCAAAGAAGGGTGTATCTCCCCAGAGGGGAAATAACACCTTTCAATGGTAATTCTTCTAATATGATGACGACAATCACTCTTTAACTTTTCCCAAAGAATTCTAAAGAGATTTTTAAAAAAATTGATTTTGAAATCAGGTGTGTGTGGTTCCAAATCTCCTATGAGCGCAAGCCCTCGTAATTAATTACATCGTAGGGAGATAGAATCTCCCACGAAAACTCTCGATTAAAATAAGAACGAAATTTTGTTAGATTTTCTAGGAGTGATATCAAAAATTGAATAGAATCTTTTGGAGAATCAAAAGGGAGTGGATCAAGATTGAACAGTTATTAACAGAATCGAAGGAAGAGAGGTAGGGGACACTTTGAGATTCCAGAACCATCCGGAAGTATCCCAGCCTAGTCTAAATGTTGGGCTTTATATTTTAGGATTGAAAAGAGATTTAATTTGAGTTGAACATTTTATTAGAAATTTGGGACTGTATTCCTGAAATTGGGGTCTTATAATCAAAGATCTGCCCCGGATCCTAAATCTAATTTGGACGCTGGACCACAGTCGTCCAAACCTAACTAATGCAGTACAGAACCTGGTCTTACCCCATCCTGGATTAGGGAGCTAGCTAATCACTTAATCGATTTAAAATATATGAATCCGGTCTTTTATGAAAGAGTGGTAGGGACGTTGTAATTAAAGTTTTGGAGAGTTGGGGCCGACATCTAGAAATTTTTCTAATCGGTCCCTTTAACTTATGTTGGGTGCTAAAATGCTAAATTGATGCAATTTAAATTTTTTAATCTTTTAATTTGTATCTAGTGCAATGCATGCTGGTTGACAACTTCCAAATCAAGTATGCTTGAAATTTTAAAAACAGGCTTAGAAAATAATTTTCTAGAAGACTGGACTTCCCCAGGTCCGGCACCTCGTCCTCATAGGTCAGACTATCCGGACTCTACCCGCAGGCGGGGAAGGGTCTAAAACAAGGAAAGAAGGAGTGCAGAAATATGCATGCGACCCCAGGGTCGATCCCCGGCTAGTTCCCTAGATTCGTTATCTTTCTATATTATTTAGACTCACTAAAATTTTAGACTTTTAAAATTATGAGTATAAAACTTTCACACCCTTACGAGTCTCACGTATCCAGGCAAAAATAAAAGCGGCACACAATCGCCAAAAAACTAGGAAAAGCAAGCAATCCTAAGGGCAATCAACTCATCACATCAAATATTAACTAATTAATAAATGTCCATAGGCAAAGTTGCCTTGCTTATTACAAACCAGAGTTTTGCAGAAAGTAAAGTGGCCGGGCACCACTGACAACAACCCGGATTCTAAGCCTAATAATGACGCAAGCAATTTTGAGTGGGATACTCTCAATCTTCAAGTCTTCACTTTTGTTCTTCTTTAGACTCCTTTTCTTCAAGCTTCTCGAATTCTTCATGGTAAGCTACCCAAATGGATATGAGGGCACTTCCTTTTTGAGGGGAAGGCCACTCTTCCCTCTTTGGGTATAAGAGAAGTGTGATCCAAATTTGGATTTCCAAATGGAAAAGGAATAGTCCCCAAAAGGGTATCCTTTCCTCTTTGGAAACCAAGCTTTGGACCTATGTATCCCAACTCAAACTTAACTTTCACAACACTTAAGATTTACACAAATTACATTTATATCAAAAATAAAATCTAGACTCACCTGCAGGGTTATCCTAAGCAGTTAATAGAAAAAACAATTATTCCCAAGCAGTTGTATATATGTGCAGGAAAGTAAGTAAAACACACTGGCCACGCTCTTTTTATTTGGGGGCTTTAGCAGCTGAAGCACCTATGCAAGCATTCATAACAATTAATATTTATTATTAACTTAGCCCCCCCTTTTATTGCCCTGCATGAGCATGGCCACCTGCAGAAAATTTTGCGAACATCCAGATCGTACCTAACCTAAGGGTAATCTAGCCGCCAAACACATCAATCCATCCACAGAGTGAAGAAAAGTAAGTAGACACAGCAAAGCAATTTTATCCACAACATGTAGTGAAAACCACGTAAAATCCGGCACACAGCAGTAAAGTAAACAACGGCCTAACCTAGATCTAGAGTTGGTTGTCCTAGCACATCATCTAAAGTGTGTGTAAAAGGTTGTGTGGCTGGGATAGGTCCTGGAGCGGGTGATTGGTTAAATTTTTTTAAAAGTCTGGATTTGTTAAGGCTTAAAAGGGGATTTTGGTTAAAATTTAAATATCAATAGATTAAGAATTTTAATTAAACATATTTTAAAAGTTAATTGATTACTACCTTTGTTTCGCACCGAGGCCGTGAAGTTTATTTCACCTTCCTTGGGGCTAAGCTAATAGCCTTGTAGGCCTGGGTTACCTAGTAGCAATCGGGGTTAATTAAGTTATTTTAAATTGGTTGAAATTCAAGAAGTGAATTAATATTAGGGGAATTGATTACTGATTTTAATGGGTTGGTTGAGAATTTTAATGACATATTAGAAGAATTTTAAAGGTTAGAGAATTTCATAGGTTTTAGGGGGGGGGGGTTATCCGGATACGTTAACTAATGGGTCAAAATTTGGCTTTTAAAGTTAGAGTTAATATTAAGGGTTTCAGATTTTTAATAAATACTAGACCTAATTACGAGTCGTTGGACAGGTGGCACACTCAATTTGGAGTTTTCTATGAAGAGATATGATTTTTAGAAGTTCTGGCCCGTTCTGACCTAAGGTCACCTAAGATGCTGAGTCCTTGGTTTTAGCTAAATTGTGGAGGTTTGATGTTTCTAGGAAGTGATGAATTCTAATTGAAGTCACTATCCACTAAGTTGATTAATTAAAATTTTTCAATAGTTAAGAGTGAATTTTAGGAATTTTACACACTCGTAGGGATTATCAAGTTACTACGACTAAAGGGTCTACTTAAGGATTTGAACCCAAATGAGCCCTAAATTCCTTGAGATCAATTCCAAAGGCCATAAATGACCTAAGGATAGATCAGCAAGTGCTTAGAACCCTTTTGGGATTTTTAAGATTTTATTAAAATTGGTTAGACGCTAATTACCTAAGGATCAAGCTAAGATAAATTTAGAGATCAATCAAAGAGGGTTTCAATTCTTATTGATTAAAGGATCAATCAAGGATATTTAAGGACATTTTAATGAATTTTACAGGTTAAGAATAGCTCATTATCAATTAATCAGGATTAAGGTCATTTCTAAGAAGGATTTTTGAGGCTCCTGCTTGGGGAACCAAATGAACTCCAAATTTGATAAAATTTGGACCATATGATCACCTGACCCTAAGGACTAAACCCACCAAATTTGAGCTCAATTGGAGTACTCTAAGGTGGTTAACCAAACCACCCAAGGTGAGCTCTAAGTCACCTTCAAATCACTATGGGGGTCTATCCTAAGCTTGGATTGGGGCAAAATCAGTGGCTCTACACTCCTTATCCTACACATCATCATCACACCAAAAATCACACCCTAAATCCCATTGGATAGGTCTATATCCCCTTTTGAATTTAAGAGAAAAACCATGACCCTTAAACTTAAAAATTGGGGAAAATGCCCTTGAACAACTTAAAATGGGGAGATAAAATACGGACATGTCAGAAACATGTCCAATTTCAATCTCCCAAAATTTCAGACCTGGTGGATATGTATTTAGAAAGTAATTAAAGAAATTCATAAAATGCTCAAATTGAAATTAAACCTAAGACTGATCTAACCAAGATCTGGAACCATAGGGCTTTTGTCGTGCTCACTGAGACCTTTCTAATGAGCCTAAGAACACCTAATTTGGACAAGTGTGCAGGGAGTTATGAATTTTTGAAGTTCCCTTGAATTTCTAGATTTATTAATCCTGCAATTACACAGTCAGCAACCGTTGACACGCGCCGCGTGTCGATTCGCCAGGCAATGATTGGCGCTAACGATTAATGGCCGGGTTAACCACAGCCAATGGATGGCAGATCGAACGACTGCGATTAACAGCGCTCCGATACCGCGGGATTTAATCCGAGCCGTTGATCAAGATCAACGGCTGGGATTTCGTCTTCAACCTCCCGCTCGTATCCGAGACCGTAGGGCTTCTCCGGCTTGATCCAGGCGATCCGGCCGGCAAACTATGATGAAATTTCATAGGGAGGATCAGGATGGTGGTAACCTTTAATCCAACGGTGGAGATCCGTTGGGGTGAAGGTTTCCTTCACACTTGACCAAACTACCTAGCTAGGGAGCTCGGGATGGAGAGATTACCGCAGAGAAGGTCTCAACGAATGAGCTTCTCTATTAGGAAGCTTTAGGGGATGGCGGCGAATAGTTCTCCTTCAGGCATCGGGACCGGAGGATGGCCGGAGGTGCGACTTCGAGCGAGACGCCGAACGCTTTCACGGGCGCTTGCTCGAACGGAAGGAGGGATCGGTCTCTGCGCTCGAAGGAAGCTTCTGGGAGTTCGAAGGAGCTTTGGGAATCGAATGAGAGTGAATGCCAATGCCTTTGGAGGTCTGCCCAGCTCGGGGGTATTCGGCCACCCTTTTGTAGCTTGGACGGCCAGGATTGAGCTGGAGGAGGCTTGGATTGCTGCCAGGTCGACGATGGCGACGTCTAGTGGGAATCGTGGAGATCAAACCGGTGGGCAGCAGCCTTGAGCCAGGAATTGTCTGGGGGGGACCACGGGAGCTCATTTCCCATTGGTTCCGACCGCCACCGGCCGTGATCTGGGTCGGGTTAACCGGGGGAGACCGATGGGGACATGTTGGAGCTAGGGGTGAAGTCAATTTGGCCTGGGGAGGCCTGGATCGAATTGGTGGCCGGGTCAGGCTCAAACCTGCTCGGTTCGAGTCGAATTGAGCTGGATACAGGTCAGGTCAGACCATGGGTTTGGTATGGGAGACAGGTCTGGGTCTGGTGCACCCAACGCAAGTGGCAATTGGATCCAATTTGATATGAGCTGGAAGATGGCTGGGGTCCAAGTGTTTTTGGCTACTTTGGGTTAGCCTAACTCTTGACCCAAGCTAGCCCAAGGCATGAGCTTGCTGGAGGGGGTGTATTGGACCTAGGGCCACCTATGGGAGGTGTTGGTCAGGTTCAATTGGGCTTAGGTTGAGAGTTGGCTCAATCCCAAGTGCTTTTGGGCACTTTGGGTTAGCCTAATTCTTAACCCAAGTGAGCCCAAGGGTTGGGCTGATCAAGGAAGGTGTATTGGGTTAATGGGAACTCAATAGCACCTTGATTTGGATTCAATTTGATTAAGATCAAAAGATGGCTTAAGAGAGGCCTCTCTTTTGTCACTTGGGTCAAGCCATATGGCTAACCCAAGTGAACCCAAGGCTTGGGTCACCAAGAGGGGTCTCTTGGGTGCCCAAGGGGTCATCCCATGCATTCAAAGGACTTGGAATGGACTAGATTCAAAATTTTGAAAGAGAAGGGGTGTATGGGTCCATGGGTCAAACTTGGTTCACTTGGTCAACCAGGTTTACCCAAGGTCTGGGTTTGAGTTCAACAAATTGAATTTGACATTTGGAATTCATTGGAAGTGGTTTCGAAGAGTTTGGAATTGATTTGATTTGAAATGGCCATTTGAAATCCCATAAGGGTATTTTGGTCAACTTTGGCCCATTGGTCAACTAGGGTCAAAAATGGGTCTGAAAAATGCAGTTTACTGCTCAGTGGGTTAAAATCAAGAGTCTGGAAGTGGTTGGAGGCTTTGATAAAGGCTCCAAGATCAAAATCTCAAAAGGGTTGGGTTCAGTGGCATAGGCTGTAAATATTTGAAGGTTTTACAGCCTTTGGATTTTAATTCAGATTCTGGGGTTAGAGACCTCAGAATCACGGGGGCTCAAATTGGAGGGTAGCCTCTAAAGACATGTCTTATCACTTTGCAAGTGATAGACCCTGAATTAGAGGCCATTTGACTGGGTTTTGAGATGTTTGAAAAATCTTTAAAAAGGGTGATTAGGACAAGGCCTCAAGACTTTGGATTTGAGTCTGGATTTCTGGATTTGGAATGGATTTCAAATTTGAATGATTGGAAGTATCCAATCATTTACAATCATGTGGTGATTGTTAATGAATGGATAGGGTCAAAGGCTAAATCAAAGGTAGGGTAAAGTCTAGGTGGAATTTGGATTCTCAAGTGGATTGAATCAAAGTTTGGATGTGTTTGGAATTTGTTTAATTGGGGTTTGAATTGAATGAGATTTGAGATTTGAATCAATCAAGGGTAGGGATTAAGTTGAAGTTGGAGTTGATCAAGGTGGGGATTAATTTGAGATTCGAAGTTGATCAAGGGTAGGGATTGATTTGGAACTAGATTGGTCCTAAGATCTGAGAGGTTCTAGGATCTAGGATCTAAGGGAATCCTAGGTCTAGAGTAGGCCCTAAGGTCTGGCTCTAGGAAAGGATCCTAAGGTTAGAGTAGATCCTGAGGTCTGAATTAGGAAAGGATCTTAAGTTTAGAGTGGATCCTAGGATCTAGAATTAATCTGGAGTTTTGAAAGGGCCTTAGTGACCTCATACAAAAATGAGGTCAACATATGGAACCCCCCATTAATGTGTGGGTGGTAGCAAGAATTCTGCTGTCACAACATATGGAGCTTTGACCGAATAGGGAAGTGAATTCCTCAAGGATGGGAGGGAGGGTGATTCTCCCAAACCTCAGGCCTACAGGAAGCTAATTGAAGGCTTTACACCTTATTATAGGAAACTAAAGAAACCAAAGGTAATCTCTCTACACGATGGTGGCACAACA
>NW_021319694.1:2004383-2026493 GCF_001605985.2 Dendrobium catenatum | reverse complement strand
ATCGTACAGTACGATCTCCAGAGAAGAAATTCTATAACATTTTGCATTTAAAAACACACTCTCCCCCTGTGTCTGTGCATGGTTGCTCTTACTCTTATACATTTTGTGGCCAGACTCAATAAAATAAAAATAAAATAAATAGAAAAATACAATGTTTGACTCATACTCCTAATCTACCCGTTCTTGAGTCTTCCTTTCGTCCTGAGTCACTTGTGATCTTCCTGAAATGTTAGTACTCAAGGACAATAGCAAATAAAATAATATTCAATTAAAAGTTGTTCTAAAACACCCATTATTTTGCATCATCAAAATCTCAAGCTCGGGGTCATGGGTTGCAACAAATACCATTAATTTGAATATTATTAATTAAGGATAATATGCTTAAATTAGAAATAAATAAGCTTCCTTAATTAAATAAAATTTATGCTAATTTAAACATTTTTAAATGCTTCATGTATTACATAAAAAATTTACAATATGTAAAGTTGCTTAACTAAGGTAATTAAAAGCAATAAGCCTTTATGATTGAAATTTTAATATGTATCTATTTTGAACAAAAAATTATCAATAATTACTAATATAAGTAATTTTATCTGAATTACATCATATCTTTATATGAAATTTATTATATTGCAAAATATATTAAAAGATGGATAAATTATTTTGTCAATAAATATTTTATTGTCCTCACTAATTATGTGTTCAAAGTATATTCCATTGGAGTTACTAGATTCGTTAAATGCAAATTGATAGGTTACATGACTTAAAGAATAAATCTTCAAATATGTGGAAGTGATTAAAAGTTCAAATTAAACTTCATAAAAAAACCTCACAAGTAATTAGTTTTTTTTTTCCTTTTATACTTGTTGAAAATAACTATTAATTTATTTATTTATCTTTGCTAATTTTTAAAATAAAGATTATAAAAAAATAATAAAAAAAAACCTATTTCACATAAGTAATCAGAACTAAACCTGAATGCTGTAAAATAAATTGTAAGTAAAGTAAACGATAGTAAAATTAAAAAAAATAAAGTTAAAAAATTTTATAGTGGTTTTGTGAAATTGACCTACATCCACTCCCAAAAGGTCATTCTCTTTGGAAATTACACTAAATATGTTTCTCCTTTAGAACAAAACTAGTCGGAGAAGCCATGCTCCCTTGGCCATATAGAGAATCACCCTTACAAACTCTTCACACCCAAAGAATCTCCATCCTCTCACCTCCATGGCGCAATGGATATGTCATCCCTCCTTTCACTTGCAAGATGGTAGAGATATCGATCCATCCTTTTGCTTCCATGTATGGAAGAGATGCCGATTGCTCCATTCACTTCCATGCCCGACGGAGATGCTGATCCCTCCTATCACTATTATTCTAAGTGGAGATGCCAAACCCATAGCTTCCTTGGCTAGCGAGTCTTTAGTACAAATACTCTCCTTCATAGAGCTACCTAAAACAAAATTAGAGGACCTAAGGTGCATATTAATCAGAGAAATCATGTGACCCTTCTTGAAACCCTTTACTCCCTCAAGGCACTCTCCCACTGCCAACCTCACCTCATGTCTCTCCTTGTGAATATGGACTCTCTCACCAAGCTCTGCCTGCGTAAAAAGAAGACCCTTATTACCAAAATACTCTTACTTTAAGAAATAACAAGAGTTTATGAAAAAGGTTATATAAAATTAAAAATTTTAAATTTAACTATTTTAATCATATATAAGACAATGCATAAAGCATATGGTATAATTAGTTCAGTTTCATTGAATACTATCCTAAATGATTGGAAATTTTCTAGTACGATTAATTCAAATTGAGTCTCATATCATATAGGATGAAGTAAAGTTTGTTGGGAAAATTCTCAGGTGGATTAGACTGTTTGGAACTACTGAGAAATGCTTGTTCCTGGCAAACCAAATCCTTCTGTAATAATATAAATCCATAAAAAATTTCAACTTTCAGGTAAATTTTTGATAAACCTCATCCAATGAGAATTAACATGTCCGAAAATCTTTACCCGCATAATTTTTCGCCAGAAATTTTTTTGATGGATATTCCGGCACAGTTCCGACGAAAACAATTATGTTTATATGCAGACTTTCTTAATAGATTCTAATATTTAATCGGCAAATATTTTCGGGAAAAAAGTTATGACGAAAGTATCGGCTGATAATTTGCCACCCTGATCGATCGCTCTACTACTAACGGATTTTACCAACAGAATATCCACCGAAAAGATAAATAAAATTAAAATCCATATATTTTTCTACAACAAATTTTTCAATAATATTTAATATCTTCATGTTATATCACTACAGGAAAATAGCTCATTTCTGGCGGAAATAAATTCGTCAAAAATTCTGACGGATTTTCCGACAAATTTCCGACGAAATATTTCCGGCGGATTTTCCGGCGTACTTCCGACGTAATTTTTGAAGTTATTTCCGACGCATTTTCCATTGGCTTTTCCGACGGAATTTCCAGCAGATTTGGGATGAAATTAATTTTTTTTTTTTGGAAAATGACAATTAGAAATATTTAGAATTATTTATTTTGTTAAATTAAATTTAATATTGCTAAAATAAAATAATTCAAAAATTTAATAACTTTTTTCTAAACTAAATATAATAATTATTTTTATCTTAAAAAAATGCTTAACTTTTAAATATTATAATTATTTTAAATATAAATTAAATTAAACTAGTAAATATAACATTTTGAGTGTTAAATATGTATTTTGAAATGTTTTAAGTGTTATGTATGTAAAAATCCCATTTTTTTTTTCTTTTTTTGTTTAAATTTCCGGCGCATTTTATTTTTTCCGGAAATATTTTCGACAAATTTTTCACCAGAATTGCGCTGAAATTTTTTCCGGCGAAAAGGTTTGTGCCGATAACGCTTTTTACGACGAACATCAAACCGGCGTAAATATCTCTGTTGGAAATCCGCCGGAAATACTAATTTCCGGTGGATTTTGTCCATTTCCCGACGAGAAATTGACGCCGAAAATTGATGTTTTCCCTGTAGTTTATGTAGGCTATATTATGGATACTAAAAAAGAAATAAATTTGATGTATAATTGATTGGTGTTATAACAAAAGATATTAATTAATGAGTTTGTTATTGGGTGAACTTTTTTAATCTCACAATGAAACAACTGCCCAACTTCATCTCAGGTGGAAAGTTTTGATGTCCATATTCTAAACATAAAAACTAATTGCTCCTAAGACCAGATGATATAATTTTTTATCTATATCATATAGAGTTCATACAAAAAATTTTATTATTAGACTTTTTTGGTGAGTACAAGCCACATTTTAATTCTCGATGTGGTCTATTTATATGTATAATATAGTTGAGTTAGAAAATATCTAACTAGATCTTGAGGACTTAGTTCATGATGTAATTGATATATAATTTGAATAATATACAAAAGATTTACCAAATAATAAGACAAAAGTTTTATGATTTTTTGCTTGTTGTCCAATAACCAATATTGAAGGGGTGCACAACTCACTCAGAGTTATCTGTTTCTATTAAGATGCTAAGCATCAAGGAAGAATAAAATGTCTATCATGAATGTTTTAATTAATTTGTTGGGCTGCTTAAGGAAATCAACTCGTTAGATAACATAATTTCTAAAGATTTATACCAGAAAAAGATGTTTGTTTCCAAACTTGGTTTGACATATACAAAGATAGATTGTTAAGTCAATTGATACATGTTGTACTATAAAGATGATCTATCATAGATTGAATGCTGTTATTCCAATGCACTAAGATTTAAATAAGAATATGTGATGAAAATAAAGCTGAAGGATATACTAGTTAGTAAGATGTTTTACTTACCAATAATTCCTAAACTATAAAGGTTATATGCATTCATGAGATCTTTTGCATATATGAGATGACATAATAAACATATTTTTCATGAATTCTATTAATGGTTTTAGTACATCAATAATAGTTGAAGTCTAAATGATAGTGAAAAAAATTTTCCTAATTGGTTCAAAAATATGGTATACATTTTGAATATTGATTTCTACTAATTTATCTTAATTAGTTAACATTGCTTTCAATAAAGATGCTAATAATATATTCAATCCACCAATTAGGTGCACACTTAAGAAAATGATTTAAAGAATTATGGACTACTGTATTTAGCTTGGGGACATAATAGATTAGTGAAATTTTTGCCAATATTTTAAGTTAATGGCAACAAATTGCTAACCAAATCTTTACGTGAAGGTAAGAAGATCAATAAATCAGGTTTTGTGTAAGAGGTAATACCCATACATGTAATGATTTTGAGTACTATGGGGTATTACAGGAAATACAATAATTAAAATATCTTGGTTATCAGAACAGTATGTACCTATTTAATTGTCACTGGTTTTATCTAGTAAAAAATATATGTACAAAAAGACATCTTCTTTATAATATAACAAAATTAAAGCAAGGTAGGAGATATGAAAGTTTGATTCATTCATCATTGCTAGCTAGGTAAGTCAAGTTTATTTTGCTAACTATCCAAGTAAATTATGAGGCAAAAGAATTAGCTCATAGTTATGAAGTTCAAACACAGGGGAGTAATTGAGAAAACCATATCAATACCACCAGTACATTAAGAAGAGTTAATGTCAAAATTAAAAGATCTTAATAATGATGTGGACTATCAAATTACAATAAATAAGAGTGATTTGAAGCTAGAGGAAGTAGATTTAAACATAGATGAAAGTCATGAGGAATATGATAGTGGTGCAGATATTTTATCATATGAAAGTAAATTAACAAATGATGAGTAAACATAAGTTAAATGATTTTTTACAATCAATTATGAATCAATTGTTTATATTAACAATTTGATTTATTTAAAGAGCATGGAAAAAGTTAGTTTATTTATTTTAATTATAACGTATTCTCTACTTTATTAATTTAATTGATATGCTATTTTTTAATAAATTTTTGTTATAATTTATGTTTCTAATATTTATTATTATTATTATTTGCAGATGGCTTTAGATGATAAGTATCAAAGAGGATTCATTAAAAACATATTTTGTAGGTGCGAACAAGAAGATGACTAATGGCCCACCTAGCAAGTTTTTGCATATTGAGGGGGCCTCTTCATCTCAGCAAACCACTTAGAGTCAATCTAGCCTACCTTTACCAACTCTTACTTCTAGTAGCCTTTTACTTACCTGGCCCCTACTTCCCTTCGCCATATTCCATGCATACTACTCCCTTATACCTTTACTACCCTCCCCCACCTTCTCATGGAAGCTCTCCCTTATACCTTTACTTTTACCCATAACCCTCTTAGCTTTTTATAGGTGGACCTTCCACCCCAGCTATAATAGAACAGAGCTAGAGAAAGTTAGGAAATCATAAGTTGGCTGGAAAGTGTAGATGCATATACAGATGTAGATGCAATACTCTCAATTTTTGGAAAAACTACATAAAATGATAGAGCAGCTCAATGGAAAGAAGGTAGCTTCAACATAGGAGAAGACTTATTCTGATGTAGATGCAGATTAATTCTTGATATTTATATAGTTTTAAATGAATAAACTTCACATTTCATTTTAAACTATTTGTTGAATGGTCAATTAATCAAGAATGTATGTTTATCTTTATATATTTACGTTCAATATTGGGTGATGATTTTGATGTTATGTTTATGTATATGTTTAAGTTTAAATGAATATAGTTATGGAATGTTTTTATGCATGTTATGTTATATAAATCATTTGTTTTTCAAATAGAGAAGGTTTTTTTATTACTACTATAGGTTTTTGGTGAATTATCTATTGGAAACATTATCACAATAAAATGGTATCGTATTTCTGTCGAACAATTACCTCTAGTATTTTTTATGGATAATCTGTTGGATATTTTCACTGGTAACTTTCTAGCAAAACTAGCTAGATGATTATCTGCTGGCATTTATGGTGGAAAATTTTTGCCAGTAATTTTGGTGGATAAAATGTGAAAATTCCTTATAGGAAAATGTTGTTTTGTTATTAAGTTTTCTAGTAGAATTCAGTTGGTAAGTCTGCTGGAGATTTTTTAAGATATTTGTTTCAATAGAATTAAATTTTAGATGCATGAATAACTATTGCCCAACTTTTTACCAAAAATTTTCTAGAAAATGCATTTTACCTACAGAATTTGATGTTTATCGGTTATTTTATTCCTTCGATAACAACAAATGTTCCTATAGTGGACTCTCTGTTGGAACTGTTCAAATTATTTGTCATAATATTAGTGATATATACATCTCTAAGAATCCTTTCCAACTATCCCATACTAAGAATGTAGACATCAAACACCACTACATTAGTGACCCTGTTTCTAAGGGAGATATTGAGTTGAATCATGTAGAACCCAAGGATCAACTAGAAAAAATCTTCACCACATCGTTAATCTATGACACCTTTAGCACATTGAGGAATAGACTTGGTGTCATTAACATTTAGTTTGTATTTAAGGCAAGACGAAATCAACAACTTGAGATTTTTTGTGTTTTGTTAGTTGAAAGTGCTCTGATACCACTTGAAAGTTCGTTAGGGATGTTAAGCCCTATAGAACTGGCCCAAGGCTAACAAAGAGAGAGGTGAATTTGATAACTTTAAAACCAAAGATAAAACTCAAACCAAAATAACCACAGAAATCAAAGTGCGGAAGAAAATAATGCGGAAGCAATAATAAGAAAGAACACACCGGATTTATAGTGGCTCGGTCAAACCTTGACCTACGTCCACTCCTTGGAGGCACACTCCAAGTATTGCACTACAAAAGTGTCTCTCCTTTATCCCCAAAGCTAGGTGGAGAAGCCCTTATAAAATCACTTCCACCTTCCCCGGTGCGGCGGAGTCGCCGGTCTTTGACACCAAAAGATCTTCTTCTTTGGTGAACTTACCTCGAACAAGCCTTGAATCCGATAATACTAAGGTGCGAGTTCACCGGAGCAACCGTGTGGATCCCCCCACCACACTCCTTGAGTTCCTCCCCCTCACAGGATCTTCTCCTTCTCAAACTCCACCCTTTCCTCTCTCCCTTTCAAGCTCTCTCTTCAAGTTTCCCCCACAATAATGAATCTACAATGGCTGCCAAAGACACTTACAAAGTGCCTTGCCATAGCTTAAATAGAAGCTCTCAAAACGAGCTCATTAATGCAAGTTGCCGACATTATCATCCAGGATGATAGGTATATCATCCTGGACGATCAGTACAAATTTAGCTCATCAGCCTGGGATGATTTGAGACGATCAGAAGAAAATTGGTTACATCGTCCAGGTCGATCTCACGATTGTCCTGGCCGATTAGTTTAAAATCGATTTCAATCGTCCTGATCATCGCCCTGAATACAAGCTGTCCGATGTAGAATCGTCCCAGGACATCGTCCTGGCCGATCATGCGATCGTCCCGGACGATGTCATCGTATCAATCAACCATTAATGCTTTCTAAAGATACCATATCAATTTAGGCATGATTGAGTTAGATCGTCCTGGATGAACAATAAATCATCCTGGCCGACTTCCTAAAACAAAGAATTCCTAAACTGATTATGGGCGGTTGATTCTATCTGAATTGAGATTATCGTCCTGGCCGATACAAGTATCGTCTAGGCCGATCTGTTGACGGCTGCCTTAATGAGGATGCCCTAATTAGGGTTTCTGATTTTGGACATATCGTCCCGGCCTATATTACCAAAAATAGAAATCTTATAGGGAACAATAGGGGATCTTCCAATTTACAATCCAACTGGTCCCACACCAAATACAACAGACTCAAGAAAGGAAAAAAGATTACAAACTGACTCAAACCTAGTCTACCCAATCTTGAGCTGGTTCCAATTTGCAGTCTAATCGCGTGTGGACCTGAAAACGTTGCACATAAGGCAATCAATAGAGAAATAAATGTTTGCTATCTCAAAATCATAGCAAAAATAGATCCGCAATAATCTCTCCCTTTTTTATGATGGCAAACATTTTCAATTTGAATTTTTCAAAAAAAATAAAATTTCTCACTAATCTCCCCCTCACTAGAATAACACTTTTAAAAAAATAGGGGAGATGAAAATAATTTTTGTTGTTTTAATTTTTTGAAAACAAGATACAATTATGATAACAGTACAAAAATTCAACAATATCGTTCTCCCCTTTGAGACATTATCAAAAAGAGAGGAGGCACAAATAAAAAAAAAATGAATAGAAGACTAAAAACGTTCTCTGAATCTTAGTAAAAAAAAACAAATTTCTTTAAAATGGAGAAAGTTACCTCTTGGTTTTAAATCAAAATCATAGTAGAATATGAATTTGACAACGCATAGCCCAGAAAAGATTAGAAACTCAGAAATTTGATAATCCAAACTCAAGTTCTTTAAAAAGGCCAAAAACTTTTTATTCAAATCTAAATCAAGGAATGAATTAGAGAAAGAACCAATAATTTTTCAAAACTCCTTCCATAAAAACATATCTAATAAAGATCAATGCATGAATTGCTAAATCAGGAACCAAGATTTTCAAGCACAAGTTTCGAACATAATCAAGGATTTTTCTTAGGCTTTTAGTACTATAAGAAAAAATAAGCAATTTTTTTGTAGTCTCATTTTATGCCCTTTATCACTTGAATGGCTCTTTGAGCTTCTTTTGATTTAATACACTTTGGTGTATTTTTTTTTTTAATTTGGCGTCATTGCGCATCTTTTGGTTTGCGCATCATGGCCACTTTTTTTTTTAATTTTTCAAAAAAATATGCTTTCTTTCTTATATTTTCAAAACCAAAGTAAACCCAAATTTTGACACCATGAAAACTTGATTAAGAAAATTTTATGGTGGAATTCAACAATCTTGCAAAAGAATTCCTATGCGATAGAAAAAATGTAGGGAGATATAAAAAAAACTAGTTTTCAAAATCCAATTTAAAATATGATGAAGATTTTGAATCAAAAAGTAAAATAACCTCTTTAAGAAGAGAGAAAGAGAAACAAAATCATGAGTTCCCTTCCTCTGACTGTTTTTAGAAGAAGTCAAACATAATTACCAAGATTTAAAAAAAAAATAGGAAGTAAATTTCTCATTTTTTAGAAAAGTGAATGTGTGTGTTGATCAGAAAAAAAACTTTCACGAAAAACAATAATTTCAAAGAATAAACAAAACAAAAACACAAAAAAGGAAAAACACAAAAACACAACACACAAAACACGAAAGGCTCTTAACCATTATCTCTCTCCTGGTCGATGCTTCAGAGACCAGATCTGCCCATGAGATTTTTTGCCTTTCATTATTTCCCCAGTTTTTAAATTTTGCTTCGCCTTGCCTTTTCTTTCATAGGAAGAATTCTTAAATTAGGGCACTGATTTTTCTATGTCCAGGCTTCCTGCATCGAAAGCAAATAACGTCAGAAAGAAATATGGACATCCTTACCAGTTTTACCTTTTTTCCGCTTTTTCTTATGCTAGGTAAGCTTGTGATTTTGCTTGACACACGTCATTTCCTTCGTCACCAACTAGGCTATCTCTTTCTGTATCTCCAGCTTTTAGAATAATAGTTTCACCTGCATCCAAAACTCTTTGACCCAAACTTTGCTCGTAGGAATGAGTGAGCTAATCAAATTATCAATAGAATAATCATTCAAATCTTTTGATTCACAAATAGCAACAACTTTGGCATCAAATTTTTCAAGTAAACACGAAGAATTTTATTGACTTTTTCAAAATTTGAAAAATCTTTCCTAAAGCATGTAATGAGTTTACAATTTGAATGAATCTGGTATACATGTGTCTAAGATCGTTTCAAAAGGTTTCATGGAAAATAATTCAAAATCATGCATTAACAAATTCAACTTGGATTGCTTGATTTCACTAGTGCCTTCGTATATGGTGTGCAATTTATCCCAAACTTCCTTACCGGTAGTGCACATGGATACTAACATAAAATCATCAGAATTTAAAGCAAGAAAAAACAATTTAAAGACTTCGCATTCAATTGAGCATTGAGTTGTTCTTCCTTGTTCCATTGACTAAAAGGAATATCAATTTTAACTCCATTAATAATTCGTGATGGTGATGAATAACAAGTTAAAATCATATGCCACATGAGAAAATCAATCGATTGCAAGAAAATAGACATGCAAGTTTTCAAAAATCAAATAACATATTTTCAAAATAAAGGAGGTCTGGTGATTGAAAAACCTTCCGTAATAGTACGATTAGCCATGGATCGAAATTCAAAAGCTTTTAAAAACTTAAATTTTGAAAAATCGCTCTAATACCACTTGAAAGTGCTCTGATACCACTTGAAAGTTCGTTAGGGATGTTAAGCCCAATAGAACTGGCCCAAGGCTAACAAAGAGAGAGTGAATTGGAATAACTTTAAAACCAAAGTATAAACTCAAACAAAAATAACCACAGAAATCAAAGTGCGGAAGAAAATAATGTGGAAGCAATAATAAAGAAAGAACACACCAGAATTATAAATGGGTTCAGGTCCAAACCTTGACCTACGTCCACTCCTTGGAGGCACCCTCCAAGTATTGCACTACAAAAGTGTCTCTCCTTTAGCCCCCACAGCTAGGTGGAGAAGCCCTTACAAAATCACTTCCACCTTCCCCGGTGCGGCGGAGTCGCCGGGTCCTTTGACACCAAAGAGATCTTCTTCTTTGGTGAACTTACCTCGAGATAAGCCTTGAATCCGATGGTACTAAGGTACGAGTTCGCCGGAGAAACCGTGTGGATCCCCCTCCATACTCCCTTGAGTTCCTCCCCCTCACAGGATCTTCTCCCTCTCAAACTACACCCTTTCCTCTCTCCCTTTCAAGCTCTCTCTTCAAGTTTTCGCCACAAGAACGAAGCTACAATGGCTGCCAAAGACACTTACAAAGTGCCTTGCCATAGCTTAAATAGAAGCTATCAAAACGAGCTCATTAATGTAAGTTGCCGACATTATCATCCAGGATGATAGGTATATCATCCTGGTCGATCAGTACAAATTCAGCTCATCATTCTGGGACGATTTGAGACGATCAGAAGAAAATTGGTTACATCATCCAGCCCGATCTGGACGATCTACATCGGAGAGCTTGTATTCAAGGCGATGATCAGGACGATTGAAATCGGTTTTAAACTAATCGGCCAGGACGATACTAGGGTCCTTTTGTGCACTATAGATAATGTGAATGAAATTATATTTTAAGAAAGTAAGTAGGTGGCCAGGTGGTACTGGGAAGGTCAAATTATATTTCATTTCTAAAACCTAGCTAATAATTTGTCCTATGGCTATGTTCTACTTTCTGCGGGTTCCTAGATTCATAATATAAGTGAGATTTTCTATGTATCTAATTATCTTAACATGAGAATTAAATCATGTGCCATATATACATTAGTAAGTGACTAAGAACAATAAAAGAGTTATATTTATATGATTGTAAGTTTTGGGAATAATAATTTTAAAACCAGGAACTAACTAAAGGTTGATTTTGAGTTGATGGAGAGTTCCTAATTGTTTTTTTTATAGTGGTTTTGTTAAAGTCTAAGGATCCTAAAAAAAAGTTTGGAGATGGATATACATTGGAACGATGGAGGTTTTTATGTATGTCATCTAAAGTGATTTTTAATTGACACTAGCATAATTAGGATTGTAATGTGGTACAATAAGAAGTGAAGCACATGTTGGAAAAAAAATTCAAGAAGAAGTTTTGTTTGGTAGGGAAAGGAAAAGTAGATAATGAATTGAAGAGTTGAATAGGAAAACAACATAAGAACTTAATATGAAAGATTTTCTTGATGGAGGTTTTTGTAGTTTGTGATGGAGGCAGTTTTGTAGCGAGCATAAGCATCCATACTTCCTCTAACTAAAATCTATCATCCACACTTTGGTGGGAAACCAAATGAGTGTTCTTTAGGGCAATGAACATTGTATAGGAGAGCATATCTAGAGATGGAAGTGAGTTTTAAATATAAAGGTGCAAAGAAATTGAATGGATTTCCCTACTTTTGTAGCTTGGGTCAATCATATGATATAATATATGGATCATACAATATGATCAACTACGCTCAAAACATCTCATCGAGAGTGTGCAGTTAAAGGTGAAATCATACAGTTTTATTAGGGATCGTCTAGAATAATTAGTGTTAAAATTGATCATCCTAAGCAGTCATTGATATGATTAATGACTTATGTAAGCAAAAAGTATGATGAGTCATTCATATAGTATGATAAAATGTAATTTATCATCCAGAATAATTAATTTGATAATTAATGGAGCTCAATGAATGAAACCTATGTGTAACATATAGTATGATGTCATTATTATGTAGTATGATCTAATCAAAGAATTAGGGTTTGTGAGTGATGATCAGGTAGAACTCCACATGTAAGATAGTACACACGAATGATAAAATTCATAAACAAATTACACACTTTTAACATAAACAAACATAAACATATACTATAAATATAATGAAATATTCAAATAAGCCATCTAACTATAGTATACTATTACCCTAATTTTCATAAGCATGAATGTTATTGTCACTTAGTATAGTCCTAAGTGTGTTGACGATCTTATAATGCAGGAGTGTTGTAAGGATTTCCAATTAATAGTTTATATCGACATGTAAAAGTTCAATATCACCCTTAGATACATGATCCCAAATGAAATGATGCCTAATATCTATGTATTTAGTTCATGAATGTTGGTTTTTATTTTTAGAGATGCAAATTGCACTTATATTGTAGAACATTACAGTGATTCTGCCTACTAGTAGTCTAAAGTGAAGGATTTTTTTTTTACTTTAGCCATAAGACTTGTGCATCATAGATTTCTAGAACTATATATTCCACTTCAATGGTGGACAGATATAAAAGTATTATTTTCTACTAGACTAGTAAAAAAAAAATTCTTATAAATTGACAAGTTCCAGTTATACTTTTCATGTATAGTCTACACCCAAAATCATTTGAATCTAAATATCATACATGATCAAATATGGAGCTATTCCTAGGATTCCAAATACTTAAGTTTTGGGTTCCTATAAAATATCTTAGGATTCTCTTAACAATAGTCATATGAGATTCCTTAGGATTAGCCTAAAACCTAACACCTAAAATTACAATAAATATGATATATTTTCTACTAGTAGTCAAGTGAAGTAGTGATCCTATAATCCCTTTATATTTCTTTTAGTAAATAAATTCTCCATATGTTTGTATATCTAACTGGTTACTTAGGCTCATCTTTGTACTGACAATTTTGAGACCTTCCTTATCAAGCTTCTTGGTTTCGTACACCTAAAACAAATAACTTTAGAAGAAATATGAACATTCTTATCATTTTTACCATTATTTCAATTTTTTCGATGTTGATGCTTGTGCTATAGTATACTTTCAAATTCTCTAATTATTAATGTTATTTCCTCAGTCTCATCATCTACTAAGACAATTCAATCCATGTCTTCAACTTTTAGCACTATAATTTCACTTGCATCCAAATGCTTTTGACTCACACTTTACTGGTAAGCAATGAGTCAGTCAATCAAATTATCAATAGAATAATCATTCAAGTCATTTGATTCACATATAACAGTAACTTTAGTAAGAAATTTATTAGGTAGATAATATAGAATTTATTGACCATTTCAAAGTTTGAAAGTTCTTTACCTCAAGCATGTAATGATGTCACCATTTGAGAAACCCTATTATACATATCTAAGATTGTCCGATAAGTTTTCATACAAAAAAAGTTCATAATCATGCGTTAAAATATTCAATTTAGATTACTTGAATTTATTAGTACCTTCGTATGTAGTGTATAATCTATCAAAAATTTTTTTACCAGTAGTACAAGTAGTGATTCTCATGCAATCTTTAGAATTTAAAGCACAGATAAAATAATTAAAGCATTTATCATTTAATTGAGCATTGATTTATTTTATTATACTCCATTTAGTAAAAGAAATATCAATTTTGAGTAAATCTATAATATGTGATGATAAAAAATAAGTTGTTTGGATCATATGACATATTTGATAATCAATTTATTGAAATAAAGTAGACATGGAAATTTTCTAAAAATAAAGAAATTTTCTAAAAATAAAAAAAATATTTTTAAATAAAGGTGGTCACATGATTGAATATCCTTGCATAATATTATGATTTCAAAAGTTTGCTATTGATTGCTTTTCAAAAGTTTTCTAGAACTTAATTTTTGAATCCTGTTCTAAATCCACTTAAAAGTTTATGAGGGTTGTTAAACCCTAAAGAATTTGTCCCAAGGCTAACAGAGAGAGGGAGTGAATTGGTTATTTAAAAATTTCTTTATCAAAAAAAGAAAAATACCCTTTTTAAAGCTTTTTTAACATCTAGAAATTGATAATCAATGCAACATAATATCAATCATAGATTTTTGACCAAGAAGTAATATCTAAAAAGAATTGTGAAAAATAAAGTGAAGAAAAATAAAATCAAGAACAAACACACCAAAGATTTATAGTGGTTCGATCAACTTAACCTTTATCCACTTCATAGAACCTACCGTTCCATGTATTGCACTAAACCATTAGTGACTCTCCTTTAGCCCCCATAGCTAGGCAGAGACGCCCCTATGAAATCTCTTCCAGCAACCCAAATGCGGAAGAAGACCTAAAACTCCTTTCATATGTAGAAAAGATTTACTCCTTTTTCTCCATCCTAAAGATGGTAGAGAACCACAAATCCATTTCACCTTCCCAGCACGGTAGAGTAGACATGTCCTTTGACACCAATGAGATCTTCTTCTTCCCAAAACTTCCCTCAAGAAAAATCTTGAATTTGATCGTACTAAGATGCAGGCTTAATAGAGCAATCTTGTGAAACCCCCTTTACACTCCCTTGAAACCCACAAGGATCTTCTCCCTCTTAAATTCCACCATTCCTCTCTCTCTTTTAAGGCTCTCTCTTTAAGTTTTCTCTTGAAGAATGAAGACTCAATGCATGCCAAATACACTTACAATGTCTTTGGAGAAATTTTAAATAAAGGGCTCCAACAACCCTAAAAACTCAATTTTTTTGTCAAAAATCATATAATATGATCCTGAGATTGTCCTATATGATTAGTTAAAATAGCCCTTTCAGCCATTACGATCAACATTGCCTTATATGATCAGTTCATGTATTTGAACATATCATCCACTATGATTATGAGATCATCATGGATGATTAGTTCAACCATAATGCAGTTCATCCTGGATGAAATATGAGTTGATCAAAATCATCTCTATTAATTGTCTAGTACAATTCAGTTCATATAATACTATTATAATATCAAAATTAAGCTGATTCATTTGACTAATCATATAATATATTTAGGCATGATTGTAACAAATCATATAATATGATTTATATCATTCAGATGATTAGAACTAAATATAAAGTTCAAAATCTTACCTAAATTATGATTAATGACTATTTTTTATGATCATAAATGATCATCCAAGATGATCTAAATCATCCAGCATGATTAGTTAGATGAGCTTATCATATAATATGATATAAATTATGCAGTATGATTAGTTCAAAATTAAAGTTCTCATTTTGACTCAATCTCACTTCCATTTAGTGTGTGTATGCATGCTCACCAAGTTAGCATATACCCATATAAAACTTGACTCAAGAAATAAAAAATATATCAGAAGATATTACAAAATTCTTTATAGTATAACCTATCTACCCAATCTTGAACCTTGAATCTTTATTGGATGGTGCATGATGTTCCTAAAATGTTAGTATACACATAAATAAAAATATATTGCAAATATAAGTAGCAAACATGATATGAGCCACAATATTTGTTATCATAAAAAATATAAACTCGTGAGCTCGAGTACACCATAATTGACTCTAGTACTTCCTACACAAACTATTATATATATCCTACTAAATAAAATTAAAGGGTAATTAATAAAACTACTAAAAAAGTTAGAAAATAGTTTAGAAAATAAAAAATAAGGGAGGTTTGGACTAATGATGGTGATTGAATCTATGTTCCCTTAGGCAGACTCATCTAAAATAATTATGGATCAGAGCTTATGCACATTTAGATCTATATTGATCTTATAAAGGCATAAAGAAAGGTTTATAGCCCATCTAAAGTTTTTATATCTGTATAGAACCTAGAAACCTAATAATGCTATGTCTAGGCATGAAAGTATTTCATTTCAATACTCCTAATTAATCTAATATTCCTCCATTGAGGTAATGCATCTCACTAGATTTTTAATTTATACATGGCTTTTGAACAAATTAAATTAAGCATGGGAGATACTGACAATAATAACTCATATTTTTTCATAAGAGTTTATATTAGGATTTATATAGAATTTCAAATCCTTAGTCCATAACTCAAGTTTAGTTGGTTATAGAAATAAAATTGAACAAACACCTTCCATTGTTTGATAAAGAAATAAGTACAAATAGAAAGATAAAGAAAATAACACCCAAAATAAAGAATTCTAATGTAGTTAAATTCATCTCAATGAATAACTCAGAGCTATGGACTATTTTTCACTCTCCACAAACCATTTAATTCTAATGCATCATTTTGATCTTTAGCAAGACTACCAGCCACTCCAATATATCACTAAATATCTTCTAGTATCACTCTTATAAAAGAAAAAAAGTTATATTTAACAAAAATAAACTAAGGTGTTACGAAGTTCAACATGTTGCAAATTCAGTTTCATGGACTATGTTTTGATGATTGGTAAACACTCTTGCTTTTCTTCAACTGCCTGTTACTACTGACATTTCAAGAATCAAAGATCGGACGAAAATTGGAACCAGCTCAAGATTGGAAAGATTAGGGTTGAATTAGTATGTATTTTCTTTTCCTTCTTAAGTTAATTGTAATTATTTGAAGTGACTGATTTAAGTAGACCTACACACACACTTAGAGATTTAGACTTGTGTTTTTACTCACATCATCCTGACAATATTTATTCGTCCTAGACAATCGAGTTCAAAACATAAGATTTAATCAGGGTTCTTAGTTAAGCAGCCGTATTAACTGATTTCTTGACGTATACTAATATCGGCCAGGACGATATGCTCAATTACAGAAAGAATTTGCCGCCATGACAATTTAAATATTCTGTATTTTAAGAATTTGGCCAGAATGATTTTTTGATTAGCCTGGACGATATTGTATAATATGCCTAAATGATCCGGCAATCATGGAGAATTAAGGATGATTGATATGATCCATCATCTGGAAGATCACAATCGCCTGGTCGATTCATTCAAAAACCCTTGCTTGCTCCTGGATATAAATATTGGCAAGTACAAAATTCAGGCATGTTGGCCAATTTTGATCGACAGCTCAAATTCAGGGCGATGACTAGATGATTTTCCTCTAATTTAACTGATCGGTCGGACGATGTGAATCGTCCGGGATGATCAACAAATTTCAATCATCTAGTTTGCATTCAGGCGTCTGTCTATGCCGATCTTACGAGATTTGTAATGATCGGCCGGAAGATTTCATTCGTCCTCGACGATAAAGTCGACAATCTTGTAATTAATAAGCTCCTTTGAAGCTCTTCTATTTAAGAGCTCTTGTTCAATTGTTTTTGAATATCCTTGGCTTACTATCTTGACCAGAGAAAATATAAAGAGAGAGAGAGAGAGAGAGAGGTCCTATTGAGGGGAGCTTCTGAGGTATTCACAAGGGTTGCTCCAAGCATTATTCCACTTCTCTTCCTAGAGTCCTTATCCTTGGAGGGTTGGAAGAGGTAAGCTTCAACAATCGATCGATGTTCTCTGCCTTCTTTCAGGAGGAAGAAAAAAGGAGGGAGGTTCTCTGCCTTGCCGGGTGGCAGAAAGGAGTGTTTGTAAGGGCTTCTCCACCTAGCTTGTGGGAGGCTAAAGGAGAGTCACGATTGTAGTGAAATACTGGAAGGGCACCTCCGGGGAGTGGACGTAGGTCGAGTTGACCGAACCACTATAAACCTTGTGTTCTTATTTTTACAGCTTCTGCATTTATTTGTGGTGATTTGGTTTGTGATATTGAGCTTTTGCTTAAAAAATTTAAATACCAATTCACCCCCCCCCCTCTTGGTTAGCCTCGGGCCAGTTCTATAGGGCTTAACATCCTAACGAACTTTCATGGTATCGAGTGTGATTCATAATAACTTAAGTTTGAAACTTTTTGAATTTGATCCATGGCTAACTTTGGGAATCTGAATACACTAGAAGGGTATTCTATTACCCGCACCCTTTGTTTGATAATATCCATTTAATTTTGGAAAAACTAACATGTCTACGTTTTTACATCTACTGATTATCGCATGTGGATCGCTGTTAAAGAAAGGTATTCTCCACCTTCTGTGAAATACAGAATTAAATGGAAGTTGATTTTATTGAATGGACTTTCGAATAAAAGAAGATTTATCTCAGTTAAATGCAAAATATTTAATTGCTTTTTCAGTGCTTTAAAATCAGAGACTACATGTGTGTTTCCACTTGCAAACTGGTAAAGAAATTTGGGATAAATTGTGTATCACTTATAAAAGCACTAATGAAGTTAAACAATCCTGATTGAATATTCTCTTACATGACTACAAACAATTCATATGAAACCTCATGAATTAATTTATGAAATGTATACGAGATTACTCAAATTGTTACTTCTTTGTATGCCTTAGAAAGAGAACTTGTCAAACTATGAAATAGTGAACAAGATTTTGAGATGCTTGCCTTCATCTTTTTGAATGCTAAAAATCACTTTCAATCACTAAATCTAAAGATTTGAATACGTATTCAATTGACAACTTACTTGGCTAACTCATTTCTTACGAGCAAGGAGTAATCAAAGAAATCTTGATGCACGTGAAAAAGAAAGGAGAAAACGGTGGCACTGAAGGCGCTCAAATCAGATTCTGGCTCTTTCGGGTCTGAAAGCGATGATTTCACCTTAATATAAGCAATTTCAAAAGCTTTTCTAAGGAGAAGGCCAAAAGCAATTAATTAGAGAAAAGGTAAGAGGATAATAAATATTCAAGATCTTCTGATGTTGTCTGTTATGAATGCAGAAAGTCCTGGACTATTGTGAGAGCTGATTATTCTACACTGAGATCATCTAAAACCAAAGAAAATGTGAGGAGAAACGTAAGTTAAGGCAGGACAAGAAGAGAGTCAAAAGGTATTTTGGCAGATTCATTGTATCAGAATTCCGTCGGAGGACGGAAACCAGAATGAAGAACCAACAACTTGTCGCTGTAATGATGGATAAGATATCTTGATCAAAGTGATGAAAAGAGGTATGCAAACCAACAATGATCATTTGTTTGGAAATTAATGTGAGTAAAATTCCCCCATTATCATACAAAGAAAACTTAAAAGACTCCTTGTATGCTAAAGTTGGAAACTTCGAATGTTAAAAAAAACGACATATGCAATCTATTCTCAAAGATCTTCTAACAGATTCGTTCAAGATCACATGGCTCTGCTTGCAGAATTTTCGATGATTTAAAAAAAAGCATTCCGAAGTTAATTAATGAGCATGATGCATTAAAAAGTTTCCACACACCTCACTCAATTTGAGTTTGAAGAAATCTTAAAGAAATAGAGCGTAACTTTAGGATTGATACTATATCTTTGAAGATTACTACTTAAGGCTTAAAGTGAATTGGACTCAATTAAGAAAAATTGGATGACAACCCACTTTTGATCTAAGACAAACACCAGGAATAGGCGTTATAACACTAATCATTTATATAATCCCATGTGGAGCTGATTTTGCTACACTGAAGACATTCAACGCAAAGAAAGGGTGAGGAGAAACCTAAGTTAAGGAAGTACAGAGAAAGAGAGGTCCAAAGGCAGTTTAGGGCGGATGTCTGCATGCAGATTCATTGAAACCAGAACAGAAAGAAGAAATCAACAGACTTGTGGCTTAATGCGGAAGAAGATCATCTGATCGAAAGGAGTGAAGAAGAGGTGATGTAAACACTTATGATCAATTGCTTAAAATTTGTGAGAAAGATTTATGCATCATACAAAAAACTTAAAACAGAGTTTATGCTTATAAGTTGGAACTTTCAAAATTTAAAAAAAAGAATAGAAATTAATCATCAAAGATCATTCCTACACATATGATTCAAATCAATGGTTCTACTTGATTGATTTGCATGGTTTAAACAAAAGCATTAAGAATTAATTAATGAGCATGGATCATCAAAGAAGTTCAGCACACTACACTCAAGATCTGATTTGAAGAAAATCTAAGGAAATATAGAGAGCAACTTGGATGATTGATAATAATGCTTGTGGAAGATACTAACTTAAGCTTAATAGATAAATTGGACTCCAATAGAGAGATGGATGATCCCACTTGTTATCTAAAGCCAAAACCCAGGAACGAGGCGTTTAATATACACTATCATTTAAGAAATCCTTTTTCCTTTTGGAGTCTAGATGTTTTTCATGTGGCTTGCTATGGAACACATCTCACACACTTAGCGACTGTTTCACCGTAGTAACAGTCATTGGGTGTGGAGACCAAAATTGGCAAGATTCAACGCATAGACAACAATGCAATTACCTCTACTTTTTATGGAAGGGCCTCAAACCTATTGGGTCCTAAGTTTGACAGTTTATTTCTAACAGGATTAACTCTCACAAGACCTCGTGAAGAAGCATATGATAGAATGGCAAAGAGACTCACAAGGCTCTATACTGCTTAAATTTGCTGCTTAATCAATCTTGAATTGGCATTTTTATTCTGCTATGTTTTTTTTGTGATAGTTTTTGGTTAGTTGTATATGTCAGTTTTTGCTTTGATGTTTCTTTTGATGATTTTTCCTTTGTTCTTAAACTTTGAAGATTTTTGGCCAATGATTAGCATTTTACTAAACGTTCTTAAAGGGAGAAAACACCCATTGATTGGTTTCCTCCTGCTAACCTTTTGGGTGCTATAGTTTTCTTTTCTAACAAAGTCTATCTCAATTTTAACAATTGATTTTTTTTTAATTAAGTTCTTTTTAATCTTGCTACATAGTCTATCTTGTATATATTGACTCGGGAAAGTTCTTATATATCTTTCAAGTTAATAGAAATCTTCCGTGCGACTACAATATGACATTGATTGTCAATTTTTGTAGCTTATTCTCTATGTTAGAAAGAGAGTCCCTCTTTCGAATATCTAGAAATAATCACAATGAGAACTCTTTTTTAAAGGGTTTGTTAAAGAGTTTTTTTTAGCTTGCAAAGAAAAAAAGAAAAAGGGAAGAGGGCTAATGACGCCAATTGAAAGGAAAAGCATATTAAAAAAGTGCATAAAAAATTCGAAAAGATGCTCAACAGGCCAATCAAGTTACAAGAAGGCATAAAATTAGCCCACTACAATGCAAGCTATCCTCTCTTTTCAAAAAACTTTTAAAACTTACAAGATCATGTGTTATTGTGATAATTTCACAAGGTTGATTTCAAATTCCATGATAGAGACAACATTAACTTCGGTATCCGATTTTAAAGATATTTATTGGTAACCAAAGTTTTTGAACGGATCTTCTTTTTAATCCAATTTATCTCTGAGTTAGACCTCTTATTATTAAAGACAATTTTTTATCCTGAAAGAAGTCCGAGCTAGGGTAAGCAGGAGATCGATTTTCTACGCGATTAGAATTGTGACACTGTTAACGTCAGTTGAAACTTTTAACATGTTTTTTAAAATTTTAATTATTTGGGCAATTTGATTATATTGCGTTGCTTTGCTTAAAAACTAAAGAAATAGAAAAATAAAAAACAGTAAACATATTTTCTTTTCCTTGTTTTTTTAAGCTTATTTTTGTTGTTTTTTAGTTTGTATTTGTTTGTGTTGGGTGGTTGGGATTTCTCTTGATCAATCTTCCATTTAAACTTGATTAATATGTCACAGTCGTCCTTGTTCGTATGATTGAAAGTTCATTCGGATGTTAAGCCCTCATGAAACTTAGCCCAAGGCTAACCAAGAGGGGGGCTGAATTGGTATTTTAAAAACTCTTTCACAAGAATAAATCGTATAACCAAATCACACTACATAAAATAAATGCGGAATTTAAAAGTGCGGAAGCAACAAAAAGACAATAAATTT
>NW_021319694.1:1953677-2004283 GCF_001605985.2 Dendrobium catenatum | reverse complement strand
ATCTCTCCACCTTCTCATGAAATTAACAGAATTAGAACTAAAGTTGCTTTTACTGAATGGACTTTCGATGAAAGAGATTTAGCTCAATTGAATGCGAAGTGTTTGAACTATTTTTTATGTGCTTTAAAGTCTGAGGATTACATGCGTGTTTCTACTTACTCTACTGGAAAAGAGATTTGGGATAGGTTATGCATTACTTATGTTGGAACCAATGAAGTGAAACAATCTCGTTTGAATATTCTCTTGCATGACTATGAACTTTTTCGTATGAAACCTTCTGAATCGATTTCTGAAATATATACAAGGTTTACTCAAATTGTAACTTCTTTGCATGCCTTAAGAAGTGAACTTTCAAATTATGAAAAAGTAAATAAGATTTTAAGATGCTTGCTTTCATCTTTTGATGCTAAAATAACCGCAATCACTGAATCTGAGAATTTAAACACATATTTGATTGATAATTTACTTGACTCACTCATTGCTTACGAGCAAGGGGTGAATCAAAGAAATCTTGATGCACGTGAGAAAAGAAAGGAGAAAATAGTGGCAGCGAAGGCACACAAATCTGACTCTGATTCTTCCTGGTCTGAGACCGATGACATTGCCTTAATCACAAGGCAGTTCAAAAACTTTCTAAGGAAGAAGCACAAGCATCATCAAAATTGGAGAAAAGTTAAGGATAAAAAATTTTCTAACGGATCCTCTGATATGGTTTGTTATGAATGCAGGAAATCTGGACATGTGAAAGATGATTGCCCTACACTTAAGACGCACACAAGCAAGGAAAAGAGTGAGAAGAAATCCAAGTTTAGAAAAGACAAAAAGAGACTTCAAAAGGCGTTTTGGGCGAATTCTGCATCAAATTCATCGGAGACGGAACCAGAAGATGAGACAACAAACTTGTGCTTAATGGAAGGTGATCATCTTGATCAAGAAGAGGTATGTGAACTTTCTTACGACCAACTCCTTGAAGTTTTTAAAAAAATTCATCCATCATATAGGAAACTAAAGAAAACACATGCTAACTTGAAATTGAAATTTTTGAATTTATAAAAAGAGCATGAAATTTTAACTAAAGATCACTCAACAATTAATTCAAATCATATGGCTCTACTTGATGAATTTGATGAGTTAAACAAAAAGCATTATGAAATAATTGAAGAGCATGATTCACTATAAACTTCACACACCTAACTTGAATCTGATTTTAAGAAATCTAAAGAGATAGAGAAAAATTTGAGGATTTAGAATGAGGTCTTAAAAAGTATTAACTTTAGGATTCAAAATGGATTGTATACATATAAGAAAACTCGGATGACACCCACACTTTCTCAAAAGGATGGACGGTTCTCTGCCAGCACTGGGGATAGTATGAAAAGAACGACGGTTCTCTGCCAGTACTGGGGATAGTGTAAAAGGGTTCTCTACCACACCGGGTAGTGGTGAAAAGAGTTTTGTAAAGGCTTCTCCGCCTTGCTGTGAGTGCAAAAGGAGATTCACTAGTGGTATTAGTGCAATACTCGGAGGGTGCCTCCGGGGAGTGGATGTAGGTCTGGTTTTGGTCGAACCACTATAAATCTGGTGTCATTATTTTTCCATTACTTTTTATTTTTGTGATTTACTATTTTAAAATTATGGTTGAAAAACTATTTCTACAAAATTCATTAAATTTTAATTTTGGTTTAAAATACTTAAAAGAGGGATTAATTTTTTAAAATACTAATTCACCCCCCTCTTGGTTAGCCGTGGGACATAAAGTTAAGCTTAACAACCTAATTCATAGTGAACGAGTTTCAACAAGTGGTATCAGAGCTTTGTTTTAAAATCATAAGTTTAAACTACTTTTTAATTAACGTAGATGCCTACATTTGGAAACTGAAACACACTTGAGGGTTACTCTATAACTAGACCTCCACTATTTGATAATATACCTTCTGATTTTTTGAAAACTCGCATGTCTACTTTCTTACAGTCACTTGATTATCATATGTGGATCTTAGTCCAGGAAGGATATACAAAACCAACTAGATTAGTTAATGGAGTTAGAGTTAAAATACCTTTTGCAGACTAGACATTAGAAGAACGTGACTTAGCACAACTTAACTCCAAATGCTTGAATAGTTTCTTTTGTGCTTTAAAATCAGAAGACTACAAGTGGGTTTCCATTTACAAAAGTGGAAAGGAGATATGTAATAGACTTTGTATAATATATGAGGGGACTAATGAGGTTAAACAATCTAGACATAATATCTTATTGCATGATTATGAACTATTTTGCATGAAACCAAATGAATCTATTTCTGATATGTACATAAGATTCACATAAATAGTCACCTCTTTACATGCACTAGGTAGGGAGTTAACAAATGCTGAAATGGTTAATAAAATTTTTCGTTGCTTATCTACTGCATATGATACTAAAATTACTGCAATCACAGAGTCTAAGGATTAAACATTTACTCTATTGACAATCTTCTTGGTTCATTTATTGCTTACGAGCAAGGAGTTAGCCAAAGAAAGGTTGATGCAGGTGAACCATGAAGGGAGAAAAATATAGCACTGAATGTGAAAGAGTCTAAGAGTGAACATTTACAACTTGAGGATGAAGATGACATTGCATTAATGACTAGACAATTCAGAAGCTTTCTAAAGAGGAAGCATAAGAGACACCAGTAGTGGAATAGAGGGAAATTCAATATAAATGCCAAGGTTTCAAATGAATTTATTTCCTATGAGTGTAGGAAACCTAGACATATGAAGATGGATTGCCCAAAATTCAAAGCCAATCCTAGCAAGGAGAAGGTAGAGGAGAAACCAGTTGTGAAGAAGGGCAAGAAGAAGTTTCAACGAGCTTTTTGGGCGGACTCAGCTTCGGACTCGTCAGAAACATAAAAGGAAGAGGAAGTCACTAATCTATGCTTAATGGCCGATAATTTTGATCAGTCAGATCAAGAAGAGGTATGTGATTTAACTTATGACAAAATTTTTGAAGTTTCTGAACACTTGCATGAATCATATAGAAAAATGAAGAAAATGCATACTAGCCTTAGTTTAGAATTAGAAGAGCTTAAAAAGGAACATGAAATTCTTAGGAAAAATTATGCTTTGATTGATAACGATCACATGAAATTACTTAATGAGTTTGATGACTTGAATAAAAATCATGAGAATTTAAAATCATCCTATACAGAACTTGAGAAAGATTTTAAGAACTTTAAGGATGAATCAGAGAGAAAATTATATAAAATTAATTATTTAAATTGAATTTTGAAAGATATGAATTCATTCTACAAATTAACGATAAAAGCTCTCGAGGATAATAGGATACCTCCTAAACTTGAAGATTTTACTAATCCTATTATGTATCCTAAATTTATGCAATCCTTGAAAAGAAAGATGAATATTAGAAGACTTATAAAACCATTTCCAAAAGTAAAATGTAATAATTGTGGATTGTTTGGACATATAGCTCACACCTGTACTTTTAAGATGGAAACTAATTTGGTGTGGAGACCTAAGATGCATAAACCTAGACATATCATTCATGCATTTGATTATAAATTGCTAAAAGATGAACCCAAACTTATTTGGGTTCCCAGGTCTAACATTTTATAATTTTGCAGGGTCACTCTCACACAAGACCTCGTGAGAGCATATGGTACCTGGACAATAGATGTTCAAAGCATATGACTTGAGATACTGCTCAATTCATAACGCTGGAAGCCAAGAGTGGAGGCAAGGTTATAGTTGGAGATAACATCACAAGGAAGGTGGTTGGATCATGTATGATTGGAAATTTTAAGAATTTTTTTATAGATAATGTGTTACTGATAGAAGGCTTAAATCATAATTTATTAAGTATAAGCCAGCTATGTGATAATGGTTATTGTGTAAAATGTTTTCCTACTAGCTGCATATTAAACTTAAATGATAAAGATGTTTTGAATGAAAAATGGGTAAATAATGTTTACCTGCTAGATTTAAATTGCATTAATTCTCCTACTGCTTTTTGTTTGAAAACTGTATCTGATGAGTCATGGCTATGGCATAGAAGACTTTGTCATTCTAGCATGAAAAACTTTAGGAGGGTTACTCAAATGAACTTAGTGAGAGGTATACCTAAATTAGACTTTATTAAGGACCACCTTTGTGATGCATGTCAACTAGGAAAGCAAGTGAAGTCTTCTTTTCAATCCAATAAGGATCTTAGAACTAGTAAACCATTGGAGATTTTGCATATGCATCTTTTTGGACCAGTTGGAACTATGAGTCTAGGAGGGAAGGTATACAAATTTGTGATTGTGGATGATTACTCAAGATTCACATGGGTTAGATTTTTATTTCATAAGAGTGAATCATTTGAGGAATTTAGAAATTTTATAACTTGGATTCAAAGAAAACTAGAATGTGAAATTATTTCTATACAAAGTGATCATGGAGGAGAATTTGAGAATGAAAAATTTGATGAATTTTATAAGAAAAAAGGAATTGATCACAACTTTTTTACACCTTAGAACCCTTCAGCAAAATGGGGTAGTCGAAAGGAAAAATAGGACATTAATAGAAGCCTCCCAAGTAATGTTGTCATAATATTCACTTCCAAAATATTTCTGGGCTGAGGCGATTAGCACTGCATGTTATGTTGTGAATAGGGTGAATGTGAGATCAAAATTAAATAAAACACCCTATGAGTTACTAAAAGGAAGAACACCTAATTTATCTCAATTCCATTTTTTTGGTTGCAAGGTGTTCATTCATAACAATGGAAAATCTGCCTTAGGAAAATTTGATCCAAAATCAGATGAAGGAATTTTTGTTAAATACTCAAATGTTGGAAAATCTTATAGCGTATTCAATAAAAGAACTTTGGTAATTGAGGAGACCACACATGTTGTATTTGATGAATCTGAAAATATGAAAGATCCAAATGTTGAAGAAGATGAAATTGAGATTAACTCGCAAAAGATTGATAAGATGAATTTGGAAGAAAATGTGGAAGGAAATTTAGAGATGGAAAATCCTTTGCCTAGAAATTTGAGATTTTCTAAAAACCACCCAAGGGAATTGATTATAGGTGAACCTAGTGAGGGTGTAAGGACTAGGCGTGGATTAAATAAGGAAGTCAATTATTCAGCCTCCATTTCAACTATAGAACCTATAAATATTGATCTAGCACTATCGGATGAATTTTGGATTTTGGCCTTGCAAGAAGAGTTGAATCAATTTGTAAGAAATAAAGTTTGGGAATTAACTATAAGGCCAAAGGATCAAAGTATAGTTGGAACAAAGTGGGTATTAAAAAATAAAATGAATGACAAAGGAGTAGTCATTAGAAATAAGGCTAGGTTAGTAGCTAAGGGGTATAATCAAATTGAAGGAATTGATTTTGAGAAAACTTTTGCCCCTGTAGCTAGACTTGAAGCAATTAGGATTTTGCTAGCCTTTACCATTTTTAGAGGATTTAAATTGTATCACATGGATGTCAAAAGTACCTTTTTAAATGGAGTAGTACAAGAGGATGTTTCTGTAGAACAACCTCCAGGATTTGAAAATTCTAAATACCCAAATCATGTTTTCAAGTTGAAAAAGGCATTTTATGGATTGAAACAGGCACCTAGGGCTTGGTATGAGAGGTTGAGCGCCTTCCTACTTGAAAGATCATTTGAAAAAGGAAATATGGATATAACTCTCATTTTGAAGAGATGTGGAAATGATATACTCATTGTTCAAATTTATGTGGATGATATCATTTCTGGATCTTCAAATAAAAATCTTTGTGATGATTTTTCTAAAACAATGAGTAGTGAATTTGAGATGAGTCTAATGAGAGATTTGAGTTACTTTCTAGGATTTAGCATTAAGCAAATTGAGAAAGGTACATTTCTTAGTGAATCAAAGTATGTTAAGGACATCCTCAAAAAGTATGAAATGGAAAATGCTAAACCTGTTAGTACACCAATGAGTTCCTCAGTTTAGTTGGATAAGGACCCTAAGGAAAAATCTGTTGATCAAAAGAAATTTAGAGGGATAATTAGATCATTGCTTTACTTGACAGCTAGCCACCCCGATATCATGTTTAGTGTCTATTTGTGTACTAGATTTCAATCAGATCCAAAATAATCACATTTGACAGCAATGAAAATGATTTTAAGATATCTGTTAGGAACTCAAAACTTAGGAATTTGGTATCCTAAGTTTAGCTCTTCATTTGAAATAATTGGTTATTCAGATTCTGACTTTGCAGGCTGTAGGGTGGATAAAAAAAGCACTTATGGAACATGTCAATTCATTAGAATTTTTTAGTCTCTTGGTTCAGTAGAAAAAAAAATTCAGTAGCTATCTACTGTTGAAGCTGAATACATTGTATTAGGAAGTTGTGTGGCACAAGTACTTTGGTTGAAATAATAGTTGATTGATTTAGGATTGACTATAGGCACTATTCTAATTTATTGTGATAACACTAGTGCTATTTGCATTTCTAAAAATTCTATTCAACTTTCAAGAACCAAAAACATTGACATAAGGTATCATTTCATAAGGGATCATGTTTCCAAGGGAGAAATTGAACTCATTCATGTTAATACTGAAAATCAACTTACAGACATTTTACAAAACCTTTGGCCTTTGATACTTTCAGTGTATTAAGAACAAGGCTTGGTGTGATTGATAAAAATGCTTAAATAAAAATATTTTCCGCAACATTGGTGTTTATTTTCTAGTTAATGTTTTTGTGTTCATTATGAGTTTTTGATCTTATTTTTATGTGATTTTTTTAAGTACATTTTATTGTTGTACATGGTGTTTTTGATTTTATTTTATTTTAGTTTTTGTTTGTGTGCAAAATCAAAAAATTTTTTTAAAGTGACAATTGTCCGGGATGAAAAATTTTCTTACGGGATGATTTGTGTAATGTGTCAGATTTTAAACCGTTTGCATGCAGTTTTTTAGTGTTTAATGGTCACTTCTTCTGGATGATCGTTATGATACTACGGGACTATTTATTTTTCAATCGACGAGACGAATGAATGAAGCGGTTGAATGGATAAGGTAGTTTTTAATGAATGAACTTCTTCTGGACGAACACATGTCAGTTTGATGTAGGGGATGGTTTCAACTGCCATTAAAATGATATAAGTTTTGATCGTCCCGGGATGAATACGTGTTCGTCTGTACGAATAGACTGGTCAAATGTCTATATGAAAGGATGCTTCATAAGTTGTATTGATTATGAAAAGCCGTTTCATTTTGGTCATATTGAATCGTCTATATGAAATATTTTCGTACGGAATGAATGAAAGTTTCGTACGGGATGAATTATTTTTTTCTGGTACGAACGAATCATTTGTCAATAAATAGGCGGTCTTTTCAACTCAATTGTCACTCTCTAAACATGACTTTCAAATCCTTTCTTACTCTAGATCATTTTCAAATGGCCAGTTCAAGTAAGCGTCAAAAGGTATTAGCCAAGAAACCACATAGGAATTCATCCAAAAATGTTTTGTCCAAAGCAAATAAGGATTCTTTTCCTAGGGTTGCTTCAGCCAAAATCACCCCTTCTCGGATCCTAATCCAAGAAAATATTACCTTTCAAGTAATGCATTTATTTGCTTCAACTCAGTTTCACTTTATCCTTACCCTTGTCCACCTCTATAACAAAGAAACCTTTCACTACTTTCTAGCCAATATGTCCTTCAACTCTGACTACTCTGTGATTCGCTCCTATATCTTCAAATAAAAAGTTGAAATCACCAAGCATGACTTAGGAGCATTTCTAAATGTAAGGACTAAGGGAGATAGAGCCCATGTCTTAATCACCAATGATCAATATAAATGGTATGAAATTAATAGGGTAATTAGAGGAAATTATTTAAATGAGCATGTGGCTATGGTATCTGGTCTTGTCCGGAATGCACGTATCATCCAACACATTCTTAGAACTTCAATCATTCCAAAAGCTGGTGATAGAGTCAATATTACCCCCTTCTCTTTATGGTGACTTTTCTAATCATGTCAAATGAGCCTATAGATGAAGCCCAACTTATCCTTGACTATCTTTATGGGCTTTCTGAAATTGGCCATGCATAACAGAAAAGAAAAAGGAATATTGCCTTAGGACACTTAGTTACCCATGTTATGGAGAAAAAATACAAGTTGGTTCATCTAGATCAAGAATATGAAGAACCGCAATACTATAATGATGGATCATTTAGAGCGATCTTCAAGGAGGAATCAGGTAAAACACATGTCATAAGTGATATAGAGGAAGAGCCAGAAGGTGCACCTGCTCTCACTAATGAAACAAATTATCAGGATTTGGTTCAAAGATTTGATCAGTTAGAGACTCATTTTGATCAACGCTTTGATCAAATTGAGACTCATTTACAGCAGCAGGATGCTCAATATCAATATGATATGGGCTATATGAGGGAGCAAATGAATGATATTAGTACCAATACACTTATGATGAGTACATACTTTAACCTCTTTGGTGGTGCTCCTCCTCCAGATTAGAGATCATCTGATTGATAGATGCACTTGATGTTATGTTTGTGTTGTTATTGTTTTTACTTTATGTGTTAGTTATAATTTGTTTTTAGTAGTTTGATGTATTTCTTTTTTATTTCAGATGTTTTATTTTGTATTGATATCTTGATGTATCATTGTAATATCTTCAAAGTGATATCAATATTAGTTCTTGTGTTTTGATTTGAACTTATTTTTGAAATGTATATTAATCTTTATGAAAATCATCAGATTTTTTAATCTTAATTGTGCTATAACCTGAATTGTAAGTTAAAATTAAATTCATTAGAAAATCTAATTATTCTAGGTTTAAGTTTTGGTTATAACTTGATATTATTAGAATTTTAAATTTCATGTCTCTCATTTAGACTACCTTATTGTTAATATTATTATTGCAATTGCGATGATTCCTTATTTTATATTTCACTTTTTTTTTTTTTTGAGGAAATGCTAATTGCATTAAAGTGAAGAAAACTAAGTACAACCATCAGGAGGATGATATTCTTCCTTCATTAAATTAGCCATCAAGAGAGGGATATCATCAAAAGAAAAACTGTCAAAGTAAAAACTATCCTCTAAAGCCATAGTAGCACACAAGTTTGCTACCTTATTACGTTCTCTATAAGCATGTACAAAAACAACTTTATTGAAGTCATTCACAAATAAAGAATCACTTACTAGATTGAAGATCATGGTGCTTTTGTCTTGCTTCAATGATTTTTGAATGTAGTTGATAACATTCAAGTTATCACTTTCAATAATAACTCCTTTATAATCTCTCATCCAGCTCTTGACATAATCCTTGACCGAGAGAATAGCACCCATCTCCAATTGTGCAATATCCCAATGAATCATCTTTCTCCCAAAAGCAAGAATGAATCTACCAATGCAATCTCGAAAAATACCACCAATTCCAGCTAATCCCGAATGAGTTAAGGAAGCATCAATATTGATTTTCATCCACTCTTTCGGTGGGGGGCACCAAGAAATATAAGACTCCCTAAAGAGATTAGTGCTCAAGTTAGAAAGAGAAGGATTAGATTTGGTAATGGCTACATAAAGAGCATTAGAAGCCACTGAATAAGAAGGAAGAGCAGATTTTCCATGCTTTATCTCATTCCTATTTTTCCAAGAGAAGTATACAATAGTACAATAAATTTGTACCACACCCAGATTTTTTTCAGAAATTTTTTTAAGCTCAATAAGGCAATGATCCATGGAATTAAAAATAGGAATAGGAATACCCCAAGCAATGAGCTTATTGATGATTTCCACCAAATACTTGCATTGTACACTGATATGCTCATAATTCTCCACCGTAGCACAACCTCTAGCACATAAATCATCTTCAAGAAGCTTACAGTTTTTAAGATACAAGTTGGTAGGAATAGAAGCATTGCCAAGTCTCCACCAAAACATTTCCACCTTCTTGCTAAGTTTGAGTTTGTTGAGCCACTTGTAATAACCATCTTCCATTAAATTGAATCTTATATTTAAAACTTGTTCAAAAGCCAAACCCGAGACTGTTTTCCCATGACAGAATTTCTGCAATTCCACCGTATCAGCACTGCAGGGATTAATTTGTATGTTGATGATAGCTTTCAATAATTCTGGATGGAACCATCTCTGAAGTAAAGTATAATTCCATTGGCCATTCTCCATCATTAGCTGTTGAACACACTTTCCTTCCAAAGCAGAGCAGTCAGCAAACATCGACCATTGATTGATACATTTGTCATAAATCCAAATATCATTCAACACATTAATATCTTTTCCATTACCAATGTTCCATCTAGAAATGTTTTTGAGAAACTTACCACCATCGAGAAGGATTTTTCAAGCTTTAGAAGAGCTCCTTTTTCTAGTATCTTTCAAGATACTATTACCATATTTAGATCTCATAACTCTTTGAAAAAGAGTATCAGGTTTTTTAAAAAAATTCCAAGAAAGGTTAGCTCTTAAAGGACCCATTTTCAAGGTTGGTGAATGTAAACCTAAGCCTCCCATACTTCTTGGTTTACGCAGATTTTCCCAAGCAATGTAGTGAATACCATAACTACCATCTTGCTTATTCCAAATAAAAATTTCTACAAAGTTTTTCCGTAGTGAGCAACACCTTCTTTGGGATCATGGAATGAGTAATCAAAAAATTAGGCATTGTTAAACTTGTGAACTATCTCTTGAGCCAAAAGACAGTGTTCAGAAATAGATTTTCCAGGAATAAAGGCCATTTGTTCTTCAAAAATCATCTTGGACATACAAGTCTTCAATCTGTTGACTATCATAGAAGCAACAATCTTGTAGTTTGTATGGCAAAGACTAATAGGACGATAATTGGATGGAAGCAAGGGATTTTTAATTTTAGCAATCAAAACAATAAGAGTATCTTTCCACTCTTTTCTCATACATCCCTTAGTGAAAAAACCATTGACAGCATTCCATAATTCTTTCCAAACAATATCCCAATAATGCTTGTAAAAGGAGGATGTAAGACCGTCCATACCTGGGGAATGATTATTACCTTGTTGGAAGACAGAATTCTTGAGCTCCATCATAGAAAAAGCCAAGTTAAGAGCCTGGAAATCTTCATTGTTTAATTTTTGGTGGTCCATAATCTCGGGCCAACCCGAGAGTTGACAGATTCTCTTCTTCCATTTTGCTTCAAAATGTTGAATAAACACCTTTTCAATGTCTTCTTCTTCAATTTGCATCTTGTTGAGAACATCCTTTATTTGATTAATTCTATTTCCATTTCTTCTAGCCAGGGCAAAATTATGGAAAAGTTTGGAGTTAAAATCACCTTCTTCAATCCATCTAGCCTTGGCTCTTTGATTCCACCAAGTAAATAATCTCTTGAAGGTAACATTGAGATCATGAATTTTGCTTCTAAGTAAAAGCAAATCTTGATTTGTCCACCCAATCCCCAAGGCTTCTTTAGTTTGAAGTTCCAGAATTTCCATCTTCAACTTCACTTTAAGATCATTTAAGTCTTTGCATTTACTTCTACTCTAAAAGAATAAGGCCTTCAAAGTTCTGTTAATCTTCTTTTGAATAATCAATCCTTCCTCTCCACCGTCCTTCTTCCTCCATGAGTGATAAACAATGCTTCTAGCCGCTGGATACAATCTCCAAGTATCTTCAAACCTTATAATTTTAGAGTTTAACCTTACCTTATCATTCATCTTGAGGATAATGGGGCTATGATCCGATGCCACCCTAGCAAGATGTCTAGTAGCAGCAGTAGGAAGTAATTTCAAGGCTGCAGAATTCAGAATACATCTGTCCAGCCTCTCCCAGATTCTAGAATTCCCTTCCTTATTATTACACCAAGTATACCTTGGTCCAATGATTCCCACATCATGGAAATCATTGCTAGTCATGAATTCCTTCATATCTCTAGGTCATTTAGTAAAAAGGAACCTCCTACCACCTCTTTTCTCATCCTTATTAAGCACACAATTGAAGTCCCCACCAATGATAGAAGGAGTAGATCTGGTCATACAATTATTAAGCAAGCCCCATAAACTTTCATGTTCCTTGCAACATCTACTACCATAGACAGTAGCAATTCTCCAAGATCCCAGTCTAGGGATAGATAAATCTCCCACAATCATCTGAGAAGAAGTATCATTAACCACAAATTAACAATTTTTAAATTCCAAAGAACTAAAATGCCACCAAAATGTCCCACCGAAGGGAGATGAAAGAAATCCCAATCTTTACCAATAAGGACATCAACATCCATCCTATTGATACTACTAATTTTTGTTTCCATAAGACCAATGAAAAAACCATCCTGATCTTTAACCACTTCCTTTAAATACAGAGCAGCTTCTCTCTTCCTAGCTCCTCTGCAATTCCAGAATAAAAGGGAAGACATTTAAACAAGTGAAGGGGAACTCACCCCTCTCATGGACACCATACATCCATCTCTCTTTTTCTTCTTAATATCTTGATCAACCGGGCCCAATGATTTCAGTTCCTTGGTAAGTTTAATTCTAGCAGAATTAGACAAAGTGGATTTACTTTCATTCATAACATTATCTTTCATATCCTCCTTCCTTTTAATCAGCAGATTTTTATCAGCATCCTGTAGCTCAGGACATTCAAGTTCCTTTTCTTCACTTAGAATTTCAAAAGCATTATTCAGTCGAATACCTTCTATGTCAGTTCCTAAATTAACTTCCATATCAGCATTTCCTTCAATGTCTGTAACATTTTCAGGAATAGGAATTTCTTTAACAATCTGCTCTTGTAAACAACCTGTCTGAATTTGTTTCCCCATAACATTCTTCTCTTTATTGCTGATGCTTTTGTAAATTCTATTGCCATTAAAATTGTTGTAATTCTGTCTGTTCTTAAACTGTACATGAATCCATGGACCATACTCCACATTCGTCACAGCATTTTGATTTTCTCCACCAGTTTTCTTCCCTGCCGTAGTGATAACTTCAGACGTGTTCTTAAATTGATTTTTAATGCCCTGTACAACCTTCTCAGGACATGTGTTCAGTTCATGTCCTGCACATCCACAATGATAGCAAAGTAAGTTTATTTTCTCATATTCTACTCTTTGGAAGAATCTTCCGGCAAGACCATCAATCCAAACACCATTTGGGAGCTTTTTTTCCAGATCTATCTTCACACATATACGAGCAAATTCCTTCTTTCCCCACCGAAAAGTATTTCCATCCAAGTATAGAGGTGTGCCAAATCGAGAAGCAATACTTACAAGACTGTCTTCATCCCAGCAGTATAGAGGTAGGCACGGTAGTCTGATCCACACCGAGGCTGAGATTCCTTTAAATGAATATGGATCAAATGCAGGAGATCAACGATCCATACCAACAATATACCCATTTACATACCATGGTCCACCGTTTAAGACTTCATTAACCGCATCATTATTTTTAAATGAGCAAAGTATCCAATTCATTCCGATTGAGGTCATGTGAAAACCACCAAATTGGTCCATTGTTTTCTCAAATCAAAACTACAGGCTGAATAAGGGACATTACCTCCCAGAACTTTAATAACAATAGAGATCTTCAACACCTAAGAATTTTTTTCTTCAGCCACCGGATTAAGCTTTACTACAATACCATCCTCCTAAATTTCAACCTGCTCATTTTTTAAATCAATCTTGATATGCTTTGGCTTCAACCAAGCTCCAGTAATCTCTTCAGCTACGGTTTGTTCTTTATAATTCAAGGATTCATTCAAAGGATCCTTATCAGAATTGTTAAAAGAACCTTGAATTCCTTCTTTCAAAGGGTTGAAAACTCCCCTGTCTTGATCTTAACGATTTAAACCAGAAAAACCATTAACCTTCAAGATGGTATTCTTTATCTCCGATGATTCAATACTGTTAGGAACATAATTCAGATTATGTTCAAAAGAATCCACGGCTGCCTGTTTAGAACAATCTTCTTCCACAATCTTCTTGCCTTTTCCTTCAATCACCATTGGCTTGATCACCGAATACGAACCTTCCCTGATCATCAAATCACCTCTTCCTTTACAGCCCAATCTGGGAGGACTGGAATGACGCGGAGCTGCCATGGCATCGGCCGAGGACGCCAAGAAGCTACCGGCGACGGCGCCACCAGCCGGAGGAAAAATTGCGGGAGAGAAAATTCAAAAAGAAAAAAAGGGTTTTCTCTCACTAGAAAACCAGACTCTCTCTCACTAGATCTAACAATGGTTTGGATAAATGTCATTATTTATGCACTTAGAAGATTTGAAATTTTAGATTATTATTTTTGAAAAGAATAAAATTACTCTTGCAAATTGTATAAAAATATAAAAAAAAAAATCAAAAGGAATGCACAAAGGTTCGCAATGTGAAAAAAGGGGCACAAAATAATCCCAAAGTAAAAATGATGCACAAAAATGTGCCACAAATGTGAAAAAAATGCGCAAAGCACCATATGTGGTAGTTATTTTTTTCCAAACTCTTTTAATCTCTTAATTCAAATTTATCTTATGTTCATTTATAATTTTTATTGAAATTTGAAATATATAATTTTTTATTCATGCTTAGTGCAATGATTTTCTATATCTTAGTGTCTAAATTAACTCATTCCTTTCATAAATTCTTTTTCTTATCTATGTTATATCACTTCTTAAATTGTATGAATTTCTCTATTTATCTAATGTTTTCATTTTATTTGCATACATTATTTCAATCACTTTCAAGGTTAAATTTTCAAATGATTATCATATTTCTACTTACATTTCAAGTATTTTTCTTCTTCATTTTTTGATGTTGTCAAAAAGGGGGAGAAATTTTTTGTTGTGTCTTGTGTATTTGTGTCAAGTATATTTTTGTATTTTTTAATTGTTTTATCGTGTATTTCTGTCCTGTGTATTTTTGTATTTTTTTAATTATTTTATTGTATATTATCGTTGTGTGTTTTTTATTTTCATTTTGTATGATATTATTTTGATTTTGTATAAAATCTTTGAAAAACAAAAATTTTGAATCAATGCCTCCTTATTTTCATGTATTCATTAATTCAAGGGGAGTTTAGGAGATTCTTAAAATTTTAAATCCTACAAACAATAATTGTTTTGTCATCATCAAAAAGGGGGAGATTATTAAGAGAGTTGGAATTTGCACCTTTTACATTCTTGCAACTTGTATAGTTTTGATGATTTCAAATATTATTATTTTATATGTAGTTATCTCCTAACACTTTTTAGAAGATTTGTTTTTACTCTTGTGTGAACTAACATTTTAGGAAAATCGAACTTCAAACTATGAAGACTTCAAATCAAATTCAACATACAATCCTTTGTAAATTGAAGCTTTAAATTATTCTTTAAGTTGAGAGGGAGTAATTGTAATTGAGTGAATAAAAAAAACACACACACACTTAAGGAGATCATACAAATTTTGTACTGATCGTACGGGATGAACCTAGTTCATATGGAATGATCATGTCAGTTATCTCCTAGTAAGAGCAATGTTGATAGGATGGAAATTTTTCTAAGTCCTAATCGTCCATGATGAAGTTATTTTCATCCCAGGATGAGTTAGGCTTTGTAAAAATTTCGTTCAGACGAAATCTATAATCGTGCTAGGACGACTTGGGCTCAGTAAAAATTTTTTCCAGACGAAATCCAAATCGTCCTCGGACGAACACTTCTCTGTAAAAATTTTGTTCAGACAAAATTCATAATCGTTCCAAGACGAGTTGCCCTCTATAAAAAATTTCGTCAGGATGAAGTCGTGTTCGTCCCACGATGATGGGAACAGACTTAAGTAAGTTGGTTACATCCTGTGGTAATTTGGGAACCGACCTATGAAATAAATGTTCATCCGGATGAACCTAGTTCGTATGGGATGAAGATCGTGTTCAAACATAGTTCATACCAATATTCATTAGGATCGTTTCCGACACTTTAATTAAAATCATCCAGGACGATCCACGATCATACGGGACGATCCATTTCGTGTTGACTTGAATATTTGCAGTATTTGGCAGTTTTTCTTGTCTCTCCTATATAAGGTCCAATTTTTACTGCCACCAAATATTTTTGCTCATTGATCTTCATGCCTATTGAAAGAAGAGTCAAGGACAGAGTGTGAGAGGGCATTCAAAGGAGGATTCCTACCAGTGGAGCGTGAAGGCTTCACTTGGTGTTCAAAGGTAAGATCTCTACTTGTGATTTAGGATTACTTTACTTTTTTTTTCTTCCTTATAGAAATCTTATGAGAAGATCTGTCAAGGAGATCCGATTCTCTGCCAACACTTGGAAAGTGTGAACAGACGCTGGTTCTATGCCAACACTAGGAGAGTTTGAAAGGATGCAAGGTTCTCTGCCCACACTATGAGAGTGTAAAAGGATGAAGGGTTCTTTGCCTAGCACTTGGGATAGTGTGAAAGGACGGATGGTTCTCTGCCAGCACTTGGGATAATGTTAAAAGGATGACAATTCTCTGCCTACACTAGGGATAGTGTAAAAGGATGACGGTTCTCTACCACACCGGGTAGTGGTGAAAAGAGTTTTGTAAAGGCTTCTCCGCCTTGCTATGAGTGTTAAAGGAGAGTCACTAGTGGTATTAGTGCAATACTCGGAGGGTGCCACCGGGGAGTGGATGTAGGTCTAGTTTTGACTGAACCACTATAAATCTACTGTCATTATTTTTCTGCTAATTTTTATTTTTGTGATTTACTGTTTTAAAACTATGGTTGAAAAACTATTTCTACAAAATTCATTAAAGTTTAATTTCAATTTAAAATAATTAAAAGAGGGATTAATTTTTTAAAATACCAATTCACCCCCCCCCCCCTCTTGGTTAGCTGTGGGACATAAACTTAGGCTTAACAACCTATACAGAATTAACAGTTTAGGTGTGCTCGAGTTAAGAGCTAAGAGAGAGAAGTTTAAATTCTTCTTGTTGGTGAGCAACTAGTTATCCTACGAGTTCACTACAAGCTTAGAAGGGACCTAAACCTGTTTGGGTTCATATATATGACATTTGATGATCTTGTAGGTGGGCTCTCACAAAAGGCCTCGTGAGAGCATGTGGTACCTAGACAGCGGATGCTCTCGACATATGACTAGTGATTCCAATCAATTTGTTTTGCTAGAATCTAGGACTGGAGGCAAGGTTACTCTTAGAGACAACACCACCATGAAGGTGGTAGGATCAGGTATAATTGGTAACTCCAAGAATCTTATCATTGAAAATATTTTGCTTGTAGATGGATTAAAGCACAACCTACTGAGCATCAGTCAACTTTGTGACAAGGGCTTCATCGTGAAATTCTTTGCAAATTCATGCATGTAAGTTTAAGTAACAACGCTATTTTACAGGGAAAGGGGATCAACAACGTGTATATTTTTGAATTAAATAATATTGAATATGCTGCTTTATTTTGCTTAAAAATAGTTGTTGATGATTCATGGTTGTGGCACCGGAGATTATGTCATGCAAGTATGAAAACCCTTAGGAATGTTACCCAGAAAGACCAAGTTTCAGGTGTCCCCAAACTCAAGTTTTCAAAGACCACCTTTGTGTTGCCTGCCAACTAGGAAAGCAAGTTCACTCCACTTTTCACCCCACTAAGGACATTAGCACCTCTAGACCTTTAGAAGTCCTTCACATGGATTTATTTGGACCCATTAGTACTTCCAGCTTGGGAGGGAAAGTCTATAGTTTTGTGATTATTGATGACTACTCGAGGTTCACTTGGAATAGATTTTTTTCACATAAAAATAAGTCTTTTGAGGAGTTTAGAACATTTTCTACTTGGATTCAGAAAAAGCTAGGTTGTGAGATCTTGACCATCCATAGTGACCATGGGGGAGCGTTTGAAAATGAAAGATTTGGAGATTTTTTTGAGGATAAGGGGATTAGCCACAACTTCTCAGCTCCTAGGACCCCTCAGTAGAATGGGGTAGCTGAAAGGAAGAATCGGACCTTGGTGGAAGCCTCTAGAGCCATGCTTGCCGAGTATTCACTTCCAAAATACTTTTGGGCTGAAGCGGTTAACACGGCTTGCTATGTGTTGAATAGGGTGAATGTTAGAGACAAACTAGATAAGAAACCCTATAAGATCCTTAAGGGTAGGACATCCAATCTTTCCCACCTTCATGTCTTTGGTTATAATGTTTTCATTCACAATAATGGGATCTCACACTTGGGAAAATTTGATCCAAAATCTGATGGAGTGTTCTTGGGATATTCTAGTGTTGGGAAGTCTTTTTGGGTGTTTAACAAGAGGACTTTGATGGTGGAAGAAACTACACATGTAGTATTTGATGAGTCTGATCCTAAAAAGCTTGGAGTTAAGGATGATGATGATGTTGGAGAGATTACTACTGGAGTAGATAATTTGGAAAAGGGTATAGGTCATCAAAACACTGAAGGAGTAGGAGATGTCACCCAAGAGTAGAAAACATAGATCTGGAGGAAAGGGTTGGACCTTCTCACACCTTGCCTAGAGATTGGAGATACTCTTCAAGTCATCCCAAGGATTTGATCTTAGGAGACACTTCTGATGGATTTAGGACTAGACATGGACTTAGGAAAGAGTTCAACCACTCTATCTTTATCTCAATGATTGAACCCACCAACATAAACCAAGCCCTTACTGATGAGTTTTGAATTTTAGCCATGCAAGAGGAGTTGAATCAATTTATTAGGAATGATGTTTGGGAGCTTGTAGAAATACCTAAGGGACAAAGTGTAGTTGGAACAAAGTGGGTCTTTAAGAACAAGGTGAATGACTCTGGAGTGGTGGTTAGGAATAAAGCAAGATTAGTGGCTAAGGGGTATAATCAAATAGAAGGGATAGACTTGGAGGAGACTTTTGCCCCTGTAGCAAGATTGGAAGCCATTAGAGTGCTATTAGCCTTTGCCTGTTATAAAGGATTTAAGCTTTTTCAAAAGAATGTCAAGAGTACCTTTTTAAATGTGTTTGTAGAACAACCCCCAGGTTTTGAGAGTTCCCAATTTCTAAATCATATTTTTAAATTAAAAAAGACTTTGTATGGGTTAAAGCAGGCACCAAGATATTGGTATGAGAGGCTTAGCACATATTTACTAGAAAGGGAGTTTGTTAAGGGGAGTATAAACACCACCCTTTTTCTTATAAAAGTTGGAGATGATTTGCTCATTGTTAAAATTTATGTGGATGATATACTTTTTTGATCTTATAATAAAAAACTTTGTGATGAGTTCTCTAAAATAATGAGTAGAGAGTTTGAGATGAGTTTGATGGTAGAGTTATCCTACTTTTTGGTGTTTAGCATAAAACAATTGGATGATGGAACCTTTCTAAATCAAACAAAATACATTAAGGACAATTTGAAGAAGTATGAGATGGATAAAGCTAAGCCAATTAATACTCCCATGACTTCTAGTGTTTCGTTGGATAAGGATCCAAGTGATAAGTCTGTTGATCAGAAGAAGTACAGAGGCATGATTGGATCTTTACTTTACCTGACTACTAGCCGACCTGATATTATGTTTAGTGTTTTCCTTTGTGCTAGATTTCAAGCTAACCCCAAGGAATCTCACCTAACTGCAGTTAAGAGAATTTTTAGATACCTTTTGGGGACCCAAAGCTTAGGGATTTGGTATCCGAGGAACAACACTTCTTTTGAGATTATTGGATTTTTTGACTCTGATTTTGCAGGATGCAAGGTGGATAGAAAAAGTACTTCAGGAACTTGTCAATTCATAGGACAATCTTTGGTCTCATGGTATAGTAGAAAGTAAAACTTTGTTGCACTTTCCACTGCTGAAGCTGAGTACATTGCTCTTGGAAGTTATGTGGCCCAAGTCCTTTGCTTGAAACAATATGAATTGAATTTAGGATTACCTATAGGCACCATCTCAATCTTTTGTGACAACACTAGTGCCATATGCATCTCTAAGAATCCTATCCAACATTCAAGGATGAAGCACATAGAAATTAGGCATCACTTTATTAGAGATCATATGACTAAGGGAGACATTGATTTACACCATGTGACAACTGAAAATCAACTGGCTGACATCTTTACTAAACCACTAGCCTTCAACACTTTCAGCTCTTTAAGGACCAGATTGGGTGTGATTGACATAAATGCATGAACTTGATATTTTACTTACTTTCTTTTGCTTTTAATTTATTTGTTTTATTTACTTTTCATTTTGCTCTTTGTTTTATTTTCTTCTCTTTGCTTTACTTTTAGTTCTTGTTTGATTTGTTTTACTTTAATTTTTTTTCTTGAATTTATTTTCCAAAATCATCGCTGAAATGATATCGTATGCCTTGTCCTTGCTTTTGAAAATTTGAAGTTAATGTATTACATCTCTTAATCTATTAGATGGTAAAAATATACCATTGATTGTGTCTCTTTCTTTAACCTATTTTCGTGGCACATTTTTCTTTTCTAATCAAAAATCTATTTCAATTTAACGTTTGTGAATGAAATTAAGATCTTTTCTAACCTTGCTAAAGCAAATCTATTTTGTATTTATAATGATTAAAGTATTTTTATCACATCAAGACTCCTCATTACTCTTTCCATTGGTTATTGATTCTATTTTGTGGATAGTTTTTCTCTATGTTAGAGAGGAGCTCCTATTCTCTAATATCTAGAAGATAACTCACAACTAAGAATTCTTTTTAAGAGATTGTAAAAGATAATGGAGCTTGAAAAAAATATAAAAAAAATGGCCAATGATGCAAACAAAAGATGCGCAATGACGCCAAATTGAAAAAAAAAAGATAAATAAAAATAAAAAAGTAAAAGATGCGCAGAGCGCCAATCAATTGACAAGAGGCATAAAATGAGCCCACCAAAAGCAAGCTCTCTTCTCCTTTCATATCTTTTAAAACTTAGAAGATTTCATGTATCAAAGACTTGATTTTGAGTGTTTTGCGATTGTGACAAATTTACTTTGGTACATTATTCTATAAGATAATTTGTTTTTTAAACCAAGTGATGAATGGATCTTTTTTTCTCATATCCAATTGAATTTTTGAGTTAGATTATTGATTTCCAAAGAAGATTATACCCTAAAAGAAAGTCCGAGCTAAGGGTAACCATGATCGAATATTATACTATTTTATGGATTTTTCTGATGTTGATTCATTAGCTTACAATTTTTTTTAAAAATCAATCACATGGAATACAACATCATGTTCATGCCTTGGTTAAAAAAAAATTACTTTGTTTCTTAGTTTCCTCCTCCTTTTTGAGATGTCAAAAGGGGCAGAGGAATGAATCCTTTGTATGCTTGCACTTTCGATTCCAGGTTTTACACTACTATTTTTGAAATAATTGTCAAAGTGTTTGCCATCATCAAAAAGGGGGAGATTATTGCAAATTCAGTTTTATGGATTATGTTTTGATGATTAGCAAAAACTCTTGCATCTTTTTGACTGCCTTTTACTACTGATATTTTCAGGATTCAAATATCGGATGGAAAATGGAATCAGCTCAAGACTGGGTAGATTAGGGTTGAGTCAGTCTGTAATTTTCTTTTTTTCCTTTCTTGAGTCAATTGTAAATATTTGAAGTGACTGATGTTAAGTAACCCTACACACACACACTTGAGAGATTTAGAATTTCTATTTTTACTCACATCGTCCCAGACGATATTTATATCGGCCTGGACGATCGAGTTCAAAATAGAAGTTCTAATCAGGATTTCTTAGTTAAGGCAGCCGTATTTAACTGATCATCCTGGACGATACTTGTATCGGCCAGGACGATATGCTCAAAATAGTTAGAAATAAGCACCATAATAAATTTAGGTTTTCTGTATTTTTGGAAATTGGCCAGGACGATCGAAAGATCAGCCTGGACGATATTACACAATTATCCCTAAATTGATCCAGGAATCAAGGAAGTAATTAATGATGATTGATACGATCACATCGTCCTGGACAATCTCAGGATCAGCCAGGATGATCTATTCAAAAAACACTTAGTTTCTCCTGGACGATAAATATAGGCCAGCACAAATTCAGGGTGATGTTATGGCCAATTAGGATCGGACAGTTCGAATTCAAGGCGATGCTCTGGATGATTTTTCTCTGATTTGAACTGATCGACTGGGATGATCGTGAGATTGGCCAAGATGATCAAGCCAATTTTAAATCATCCATATCATCTTCAGGGCGATGTTCTGGCTAATCTTCTGTGATTTGAACTGATCGTACAGGACGATATTATTATCGTCCTGGATGATAAAGTCAGCAACTTGCATTTATTGAGCTCCTTTGAAGCTCTTCTATTTAAGAGCTATTGTTCAACATTTTTTAACATCTTTGGCTGTTGTCTTGACCTGAGAAAACTTAAAGGAGAGAGGGAGAGGGTGAGAGAGAGAGAGGATCTTGTGAGGGGGAGCTTGTGAGGGAGTTCACAAGGGTTGCTCCAAGCTTTGTTCAACTTCTTCTTCCCTAGAGTCTCTTATCCTTGGAAGGGTTGGGAGAGGTAAGCTTCAGCGATCAATCGAGGTTCTCTGCCTGCTTCTGGAGGAAGCAATAAGAGTGGGGTTCTCTGCCTTGCCGGGGGTGGCAAAAAGCAGGTGTTTGTAAAGGCTTCTCCGCCTAGCTTTGGGGGCTAAAGGAGAGTCACGATTGTAGTGCAATACTCAGAGGGCGCCTCCAGGGAGTGGACGTAGGTCGAGTTGACCGAATAATTATAAACCCTTCTGTTCTTGTTGTTACTGCTTCCGCATTTAAATTTCTGCATTTATTTTTCTATGGTGACTTTGGTTTGTGATATTTGTTCTTGGTTTTAAAGATTTTTTTTTAAAATACCAATTCACCCCCTCTTGTTTAGCCTTGGGCCGATTCATAGGGCTTAACATCCCTAACGAACTTTCAACTAATGCATCATATAAATCATGAAAATATAACATAACAATCATACAAATGCTTTATGATATAACCATGTTTTATATCTTGCACATAATATAAAATACACTAATTATTTTATAAATATAAACTTTAAGTGTGTCCTGGAAAGCATGATTACATAAACATGTGATATCTTAGGATGATATAGAGTAAAAACAATGAACTTAAGATTAAGCCTGATTTTTCTATAAGAATAGATAGAAGTCCGCATAACTTAAACTATCTTATAAGGATGATTTAAATCTATTCCCTTAGGAAAATATTCATCTCATGTCTACAAGGTGCCCTCACACGAAGTAATCTATGGCTTGTGATAAGGATCCTTTAGTCAGGATGGGTCGACTACCTTATCTAACTAAGTAGATCAAAAACTAAGATGACCCTGATGATGAAACTATGGAATCTGTATTGGGTTTATCATGAATTCCCCACCATCCACTTTAATTATAAGATGGTGAATTTTTAATTTTAAATGATAAATTTTAAATGCCTAAATTGTTTCTTCTATATATCAGATACTATGTATATATTTGATGAATTTTCTTAATTAAAAGTTATTTCTCATTATTAGGAGGGTAATTAACTATAGAGGCTTACACTTATAGGAGACCTGAACTTAGATCATAAATTCCTTGCAAAATGAGGGAAAAATCTCTGGGATATATGTTATTTAAAACCTAATATGTATTTTAAAAATTTGCCTTGAAGCCTGCTTGTGAAAGCTCTCCTGGATGACTCGAAAAGGAGGAATGGGTTGCAAATAGGCTGAGGCATGAATTTTTAAAGCATATTAATTTCTGGTGACTCTACTAAGGATGGTTTCTATTTTCTTCTTTGGCTAGTTATCTAAATGCTATGAAAGCAACATATCAATATAGGCTTAAAATTCTGAATTTTCCAAAATGATTATTTAATAAATTCATTAAAATTTAGTACGTAGGGTTCAAATATATTTAAATTTCTTAATTATATTATTTTTTATGTGTAGTCTCTACATTTTAAAAATATGGGGTGATGTATTATTTTCTGGTTAATAACCTTTTCCTTTTATTTATGCATAATAGAGCTATAGAATACTCCTGTTACCATCTAATTAGGATGAGGAGGTAGCATGCACTAGCTAATGCTGTCATTAAAATAAGAAATTCTAAAACTACTATCCAGTACGATGGATAATATTTCCTAACAATTATAAAGTTTTTGTCGTTCCTACGTACGACACAAAATCTAAAGGGCTTTCTAGGAAGCCTCACTCTAGTGAAGCTGCAGCATGTCATGCACATCGGCCATCACAGTGAATTGATATTGCTAGGGATACTCCTCATCAAAGGATTTCCATCTTTGAAAGACTATACCAGCTAAGGACTCCTGTTACAAAAAGGGTCATAGTTTGGCCAAGGATTTCTATAATGATTTTTAACTCCACTGCCTTACCAAGCAGGTCTATCGTAGTTAGAAGGTGTAATACTGAAGTTTCCTCATCTAGAGGAAAGCTAATTAGGAGGCAGTTAAGGAAGAAAAATATAGAGCTTCAAGCTTAGCAACCTTTTCCTATCCATCCTTCCACATTGCCCACTCAAGTGCCAAAATTGAGTGTTCCCACCCTGAATAAATTTATTGATCTTAAGTGGGTGAAGAGGCATAGCTCTGCTGGTGAGCCAGAATAGTACTTATAGGATCCCCAATATTAAGCTCCAAAACCTAAGAAAAAAGAGCTGAAGACTCTATCTACTAGAGTCTACAGAGTTTTGAAGGCCATAATAAAAGGGTTAATGAAGAAGATATACTAATGACCATTAATAATTGAGGCTAGAAGAATGTTGCCATGAGAGTGCCACCTCAAGTGACTCAAAGGAAATTTAAGCTGGCTCAATAGAAAGCTCATTGAGGAATGACACTTGGTTCATATATTCAAAAAATTTCCATCAAAAGGGTCCACCAAAAAAAGTAAGTAGTTTTGGAGGATGAGGCCTCACAAAGAAGGATAAGCTAGGGCGAGACATATGGTGCAGCATCCCATAAATCTACCCACCAATAAAAGTCATAAAAAGTGGATCCAAAAAAAGGCTCATACTAAAAATCAATCAAATGGTTGACTCCTTGGAGAATCTTCCAAGAGATCCCATTATTTGACAGTACAATCTAAGGAGAAATTTAGCTTTAATTGTATCCCATGAATTGAATAATTTATCTTGCCAAATAATGAACTAGACATTTAGTGGCAATGACACTCAAAGATCTAAATATAGGAGGATGAAGAGGAGGAGGAAGGTATCATGGAGGTCAGATCACTCTATTTGGTATATCATGATAATGATGATAGTGAAAAGGCTGATGGGCCACCATCACCACCTAGACATGCATATCAATTTGACTATAGGGTTAGATACATTGTATGTGGAGGTGGTTACTTCTCTTAAAAAAGAGAAGAAGAGCTTCAACATAATTAAAAGTTTGTGACGTTTGTTAAGCCCTTATGAACTTATCCCGAGTCTAACCAAGAGGGGGGTGAATTTGATATTTAAAAACTTCTTTAACTTAAAGAAAAAATCTTTTTATATCTTGTAGAAGAAATGAATTAAAATAATAATAAAAATTTTAATCGGAGATTTCACTCAAGAAGATAATCGTAGTAAAAATAAAGTGTAAAAAATAATTAGAAAGAGCACACCAAATTTATAGTGGTTTGGTCTAACCTGACCTACATCCACTCCTCGGAGACACCCTCCAAGTATTGCACTAAACCTTTAGTGACTTTCCTTTAGCCCCCATAGCTAGGTGGAGAATTTTTTACAAAATACACCTTCCCCGATGCGGCGGAGTTGCAGGGTCCTTTGACACTAAAGAGCTTCATTTTCCTAAAACTTCCCTCAAAATGAACCTTGAATTTGATGGTACTAAGGTGAAATCTTGCCAAAGGAACCATATGAAATTCCCTCCAAGGATCTTCTCCATCTCAAAATCCACCCTTTCCTCTCTCCCTTTTAAGTTTTCTCATCAAGTTTTTTGCCAAAAAAATGAAGACATAATGGCTTCCAAAGACAATTACCAAATGCATTGATAAAGCATAAATAGAGGGCTTTAAAAAACCCTAAAAATCAATTCTGGTGATAAAGATCATCCAAGATGATCCTCAAATCATCCTATATTATTAGTACAAAATTGCCCTTCAACTCAGATCGCCCAACATAATCATGTACGATAAGTTCACCAATTTATATAGATCGTCTGGGATGATGTGGACTTTTCCTAGTGTAATTAGTTCAAAACTAGACATTACCATCAAGTAGATAAGTCAGGACATCTAGGAGATTTAGGAGAAAACAAAAGTTTTTCTTACAAATCATCCAGTACGATTCTGTGATCATTTTGGATTATATAATCAATCAATCTAACCTTAATTAGTCTCCTAGTCACTTGATCAATTTATGTATGATTGGTACAAATCATTTAGGATGGTCATGATCATCCTATATGATTAGTACAAATTTAAGAATTTTATAATCTTGCCTAAATGAGTTTGGCTGCTGGATTTCATACATATAACTGATCATCCTGGATAGTTTGGATCATTCAGTATGATTAGTTAATTATCTCATCTTAATAAAATGCCCTAATTATGGTTTTGGTTTTTAACTAATCTTCTAGGATGATTTTGAAATCATCATGTATGATATGATCAAAAATAGAAAAACTCTAACTCACCAAATTTCTCCCCTGAGTGTGTGTGCATGGTCACCAAGCAAGCATACACCCTTACGTGATATGACTCAAGAAATAAAAAATACATCAGGTATATTACAACTCTTTACAACATAACCTTATTCTACCTAATCTTCAGCTCTAATTCTTCGTTGGATGCTGCATGTTGTTCCTTAAATATTAGTATACACATAAGCAAGTATATAATGAAAAATACTAGGAGATATAAAGATATGAGCCATAATATTTGTTGTTATCAAAAATATCAACTTGTGAGCTCGAGTCATAACAATTTTTCCCTTTTTGATGATGACAAGCATTACTGGTGAATTTTTAAACTAAAAACATTTTCCCATAATCTCCCCCTCGCTAAGATAAAAATTTAAAAATAGGGGGAAATAAAACATTCTTTCTTTTAAATTTTTATTTTAAAATAAAATAAGTAAAATAAAATAAATAATTGGATAAAGATAAAATAAAACAAATACATAAAAACAATAATACATTATCCCCCTTTGACATTATAAAAAAAGAAGAGGAGCTCAGAAAACTAAAATAGTAAAAATTGACTAATAAAAAAAATCAAATGATCTCTGATCTGGTGAAGAAGATGTTTTTAGAAGAATCAGTTTGAAATTTCAAATTTTTATGGAATTAGAAAGTTTCCTCTTAATTTTACTCAAGAACTTAGTAAGATAAGTATTGACAATGCATAACCCAAAAAGGTTAGAGATTCAGAAATTGTTAATGCAAGCTCAAGTTCCTTTAAAGGCTCAAAAATGTTTTAAGCCAACATCTAAATCAACGAAAAAATTAGAGAAGGAAACACTAATCTTTTCAAAACTCTTTTCATGAAATATGCCTAATAGAAGATTAATGTAAAAATTGGTGAATCAAGAATCATGATTTTCAAACTCATGTATCGAAAATATCAATAGCTATAGGGGTTTTCTTAAGATTTAAGAAATACACAAAAAATATAAGCATACTTTTTGTGGGATCATTTTGTGCATCGTATCAATTGTTTAACACAGTTTGTGAATCTTTTAAATTTTGTTACACTTTGTATATCTTTTCAAATTTGGTATCATTACTCATCTATTTTATTTTTGATATACTTTGTGTATCTTTCCATATTTGGCGTCATTGCACATCTTTTCAACTTTTGACTCATTTTGTGCCACTTTTCTTTTTAACAAATATGCTTCCTTTTTATAATTTGAAAATTTAAAGCAAACCAATTTTAGTGACTAAAATGAACTACTTGATTAAGAAAATAGTGAGGTTGATTAAAGAACTTGCCAAAGGTTCCTATGAGAAAGAAAAAATGTGGAGAGATAAAAGAAGTTCTAATTGAAAATCCAATTTATAATTTGATAAAAATTTTGATTCAAAAGTAAAATAGCCTCACTAAGAAATGAGATAGAGAGACAAAATTATGAGTTTCCTTAGTTTGACTATTTTTTGTGGTCAACCATAACTTACATAAAAATTCAAGAAAATAGGAGGTAAATTTTTCTTTTTTTGAAAAAAAGATCTTTGAAAAAGATTTTATTTTCTGAAGTATAAAAATTGATACATGTGTGTTAATCAGAGAAAACATAGAAAAAAGAAATGTAAAGACTAATTTAAAATTTTAATGAAATAAAAAAATTAATAGGAAAAAATAAAGCCCAAAGAAAAAATAAATAAATAAGAACATAATGAATAAAAATAAACATGCATACACAAAACAAATAAACACACAAATAAGGCTTTAAACATAATCTTGCTTATGGTCTGATGATTCAGAAGCTAGGAATACCCATGAGATTTTTTGCTTTTCATTATTTTCCTTTTTTACAATTTGCTTAGCTTTATCCTTTTTCTTCGTAGGAAGAGTTTTTATATTAGGATACTGATTTTTCATATGTCTAGATTTTCTATATCCAAATCAAATAACGTTAAAAGAAATCTTAACATTCTTATCATTTTTATCTTTGTTCCACTTTTGTTGATGCTTTTGCTTGTGCTTTAGTAGACTTTTCAATTTGTTTGTCATTGATGTTAACTCTTTAGTTTCATCATCTACTAAACCACGTTCATTCATGTCTTCAGCATTTAGCACTATTATTTCTGCTGCATCCAAAAGTCTTTGACCCAAACTTTGCTCGTAGGCAACGAGTGAGCCAAATAAATTATCAATATATTATTCAATCAAATTTTTCGATTCATAAATAGCAACAAATTTGCCATGAAACTTATTAAGTAGATAATGTAAAATTTTATTATCCTTTTCAAAGTTTAAAAATTCTTTACCTAAAGCATGTAATGATATCACAATTTGAGTAAACCTAATATACATATCTAAGATCATCTCATAAAGTTTTATATAAAATAGTTCATAATCATGTATTAAAATATTCAACCTGGATTGTTTGACTTCACTATTACATTCATATGTAGTGTGTAATTTGTCTCAAATTTCCTTACCCGTAGTGCATGTGGATATTAACATACAATCTTTAGAATTTAAAACACAGAAAAAAAAGTTAAAATATTTAACAATCAACTGAGCATTAATTTGTTCTAATATACTCCATTGATTAAAAAGAATATCATTTTTAATTCCATCTATAACACATGACGGTATAGAATAACTAGTTAGAATCATATGCCACGTTCAATAATAAATTAATTGTAAGAAAGTATACATTCAAAATTTCCAAAAATCAAAAGTATTATTTTCAAATAAAGGTGATAAGGTGATTAATAACCTTCCGTGATATTATGATTACTAAAATTAGCCATTGATTGAAATTCAAAAACTTTTCAAACTTAATTTATAAATCTTTCTCTGATACCACTTGAAAGTTTATGAGGGTAGTTAAGCTCTTATAAACTAGTCCCGAGGCCAACCAAGAGGTAGGGTGAATTGGATATTTAAAAACTTCTTTAAATTAAAGGAAAATTGTTTTTATATTTTGCAACATAAGAGAATTAAAACAATAATAAAAAGATTAATTATAGATTTTACCTAAGTAGTTAATCATAGTAAAAATAAAGTGTGAAAAATAATTAGAAAGAACACACTAGATTTGTAGTGGTTCGGTCCAACCTGGCCTACGTCCACTCTCTCAGAGGAACCATTTGAGTAGTGCACTAAACCTTCAGTGAGCCTTTATCCCCCAAAACTAGGTGGAGAAGCCCTTACAAAATCACTTCCACCTTCCTCGATTTGGTGGAGTAGTTGAGTTCTTTGACCCCAAAGAGATCTTCTTATTCCCAAAACTTCCCTCAAGAAAAACCTTGAATCCAATGGTACTAAGGTGCAAGCTTTCCCGAGAAATCATCTAAAATCTGTCCCACACTCCCTTGAAACCCCCTCAAATGATCTTCTCCCTCTCAAACTCCACCCTTTTCTCTCTCCCTTTCAAGTTCTATTTTCACGTGTTCTCTAAGAAAATGATGACACAATAGCTGACAAAGACAATTACCGAGTGCCTTGACAAAGCTTAAATAGAGGGCTTTGAAAAACCTTAAAAATCAATTTTGGCAGCAAAGATTGTCTAAGACGATCCTCTGATTGTCCTATACGATCAATACAAAATTACCCTTCAAGTCAGAACGCCCAATATAGTCCTGTACGATAAGTTCACCAATTTGTATAAATAATTCAGGATGATTTGGACATCGACTTGGATGATTAGTTCAAAGTCAAACATTATCGTACAACAAATAGTTCGATACGTCATGGTGATTTAGGAGAAAAATAAGGTTTTTCTTACAGATCATCCAGTACGATTCTGCGATCATCCCAGACGATATGATCGATTAATCTAACCTAAATAACTCTCTTAATCACCTAATCAATTTAGGTATAATTGGTATGAATTTTTCAGGATGATCATGACTGTCCTGTATGATTAGTGCAAATTTGAGAGTTTTAAAATCTTGCCTAAAAGAGTTTGGCTATTGGATTTCACAAATATAATTGATCATCTTGGATGATCTGGATCATCTAGTTTGATTAGTTAATTATCTTTTTTTTAATTAAAACCCATGGAGGGGCATACACATTAATATTAAGAAAAGATTACAAAGTCCTTAAAGGAGACGATCAGCTCACTAATTCTCCAACAAGCTATAAAACAAAGTAAAGAAAAACCTAGGAGAAGAAAATCTTCACTGATCAAAAATATAATATAACCTAATAACAAGCTACTGATGCTATAGATAAGCATCTAAAGAAGAAGGATGTAATAAATAAAAGGGAGCACGATCTTTCTGTAAAATATGTATATGACATCCATAGTCCACTTAACCTACAAAAGAAAAAAGCTACCAAGCAAAGGATGTGATACAAAATATTACAGTTAAAATATAAAAAACAAAGTGGAGGATAAAGACTGATAGAGCTCAAGATATAATTAGTAGAAACAGCCTCATACAGGTAATCCACAAGCCACTTAATCCTACCCTCAGGAATAAACACCTTTTAGCAGCATAAGGGAGCCGACCAGTAAAGCGTAAGGCCAGCAAAATAAAAATTCAACTCCTCCAAAAGATTATAAAAACCCAGCCTGAAGGCATTCCTGAAGAGGAAGAGGAACAAAAGACACAAACAACAAGGCTTAAGGTCATCAGCAATATAATAGAAATCCTCCAGCATATCGTCAATACCCCACCCATTAGAAACCCAGCTCATGAAGTGGTACCAAAACCATAGGATTATCTAAACCGAGAACATTAACACCACAACCCAAAGGCAACCTCCCAAAATTACCCCCAGTCAGCCAAAACAGCCACCTGATGGTAGGAGAGCACCAATGCGAAAACTAGTCAGCAACCTCATAAGTGCAATCACAGCTCAAGTCTAGATCCACTAAAATAATAGCTAAAATAAGGGCCACATAGAGATTCCAGTAGAAAAACAACAATAACAACAAAAACCTAAAAAAACCTCCAAAAAAGCCACTTCCTAGATCTGGGAGATCTTTAGCGACTATCAAAAGCAGCAGCAGGAAAGAAAAAAAAAAGAATGACAAAATGAACCAAAACTTCAGATCTGAAAAAGCATCCAACCAAGCCAACTTAGTAAAACCAACAATTAGACCAAATAGCAAAATAGAAGTTTAAAAGAGAGCCTGCAACAACCAAAGATGAAGTACCAGCTCTCACTAGCCGAAAAAGTAGGGGAATCAAACAGCAAAGGAAACCAACACTAGAAGCTCTAAACAAGCCCCATGGCATTCCATGCCAGCCAAGAAAACCACCCCCAGAAAAACCAATTAGATTTTAACATAGGAAATACTAAGTTCATCTAACCAAAAAAGACCTTTAAGGGCATCAAAATGTTGGCCTCAATATAATCATAAAAAACCTTAAGATTACAACCTAACTTAGCAAGCCAGGAAGCACAAGAATTACTCTCCATGCAAATATGGTGAAAGAGAAATTCATAAAAACTTAAAGATTTTAAATTTCCCTAACATGATAGAAAATATTAGAAGGGAAACACATATCATCCACATAATTCAATATTCTGAAATCAAAATCAGTATCCATCTCAATAATGACTTTAGTAAGATTAAGAGAGAAGCAAACCTTGATACCATAAAGAATAGCCAAAGTGTTGGCAACAATAAAATTATTACATGGAATATGGCCACCGAAAGCCATAATCAAATTACCATTACTATCCCTAATAGCTCCACCACAACCCATGAAAGAGTCATTGCTAGCACCCATAACATTTAATTTCAAGAAATTAGAAGGAGGTTTAAGCAAGTAGATAATGTTATCCTTTAAAGCAATAGGAAATCCATCTAAGTTGAGGCCTAACATAGTACCAACAAAATAATAGTGTTTAAAATTCTTCAAAGCAAGAAACATAGCAGCATAAAGAGACAAAACCTTATCTTTAACCTTTTAAATAACCCTCTGATGGTTCATCTGAATACTATTAAAGAGGGAATTATTCCGCTCCAACCATAAAAACTAAAGAATAAGAGAAGGAATCACATTATGGATGTGCCCTTTAGAATTGATAAACCATGCCTTAAACATAGATTTAAGAGACAAATGAATGTTAAAGCAATTTAATTGAAATAAATCATCAAAATAAACTCAATTTTTAACAGCAACTGGGCTAGAAATAAAGACATGGTGCATATTCTCAATATGATAACAATATTGGCACTTGAAAGGTAACAAAAAACCTTTTTTAATGAGATTATCCTCAATGGGAATAAATCTATGAAGAATTCTCCAAATAAAAATAGAAACAGTAGTAGGAATGCTTTTATGCCAAATTAAAGAGAAGATATTATCACTATTCTTACGAGTTTTAAGGGTATGCCAAGCCTTCATTAAGTGAAAGGCACCATCACTAAAGAAATCACATAAGATAATGTCCTTAGAATCAATATTGATAGGCAATTAAAGAATTTGATGTAAAATAAAATCAGGAACAACATTAGTAAGTTTCTAGTAGTCCCAGCAATTATTCATAAGGAAATAATTAACCTTAGTAGAAGCAATAGAAGATGAGTTTAAGAAAAAATCAATAGATTGTTTTCCAAGCCAACAATCTTGCCTTCACCAAGGCCCCAAGAAATGAAAGGCTCAACCTCCCATTTAACCTTGCAAAGCCTATGCCACACTCGAGAATCACCCTGCTTAAAATAACAAATAGAAGGATGCTTTCCAAGACAATATTTGGAACACATAAAATTAGCTCAAAGGCTAGATTTAGCATGAAAATTATACCAAAGTTTAAAGAAGAAAGCTAGAGCCAAATCTTTCATATTTTTACAACCTAAACCCCCTTCAGCTAGAACGCCACAACATTTAATAAGTTTATGCACCCTATCACAGACAGCTTGATTAGGAAGAATAGTTTGGAAAATATAAACAGGTAAAAAATGCAAAACACTTTTAATAAGAGTAATCCTACCAAAAAGCTAAGAAAATTGGAATCCCATGATAGCAGTTTATTATGAATAGAGGAAATAAGCTCATTAAACAAAAAGGTTTTCCTTCTACCTTTAAAGAGAGGAACTCCAAGGTATTTAATGGGCAATTGACCATGGGTAAAGCACGTTAAATCTTTAAGAGCCAAAATATAATTATTAGGGATGCTCATAGTAGCAATAAAATAGCTTTTATTCTTGCTGAAAGATAAACTACTAACCATCTCAAATTGATTAAAAAATCCATAAGTTTTTTAATCCTATTGGAAGAAGCATTAGTAAAAACAATAAAATCATTCGCAAAACAAAGATGAGAAATGGGAAAATAACCTAAGTTATAAAATAAAGACTAGAATTATTCTAAGAAAGATTGGTAATGTCTCTAGATAGAAAATCAATAGCAATAATAAATAAAGTAGAGAAGCAGGATCCCCCTGACTTAAACCATATGCGGATTTAAAGAAAACATTAGTAGTACAATTCACCATAATAGAAAAATAAACACCTTCAATACAATTTTTAATAAGCTTAACAAAAACAAAAATAATGTCAAAACACTCCATAACATGATAAATAAAGGGCCAGTCAATATTGTCATAAGCCTTAGCAATATCAAGCTTTAAAATAAAATTCCCCCCTTTTACTCTAACATCCGAGTCTGGCAAAATTCTTGAGCCAACATAATATTATCCATAATAAACCAACCTTTCACAAAACCCATTTGAGAGGTAGAGATAATCCTAGGTAAAAGAATAGTGTGATGATTCATGATAATTTTATATATTAACTTATTAAAAAAGGTATAGAGAATGATATGTCTAAAGTCATTCCAAGTGTTAAGTGAGTTGGTCATAGGAATAAGAACAATGGAAGTAGACATATAAAACTTAGGAATAGGGTTACTAGAAAAAAAATATAGAGTAGCAGCAAAAACATCATTATTAATAATATGCCAAGATTTTTGAAAAAACTGAGTAATAAACCCATCAGGCCTAGCCACCAAATCACTATTCATCCCAAATAAAGTATCTTTAACCTCCTCAAAAGAAGGAGGTTTAGAGAGATTCACATTATTGTCAAGGGTAATATGATTAGGAATAAAGGAGTGATCATAAAATGGGACATGGTTAAATTGCTTATTAAGACAATTTTGAAAGTGAAGGATAACTAAATTAGCAATTTCCTCCACATTCTCAGAAACAAAACCATCATCACGTTGGATTTTATTAATACCATTTTTAGACCGTTTCCTCTTAACCAAAGCACGAAAGTACTTAGTATTGTTGTCACCATTAATAATTTTCTTTGAAGGAGGTTTTTGTTTCCAAAAAATCCCTTCTTGAGCATGTAATTTAAACAGATCTTCTTTAGCTTTATTTAAAAGAGAAAAATTAACATCAGAAGGATTAACTTGATAACTGGCTTAAATATTCTCATCAAGCATTCAAACTCTAAAATATTAGAAAAAAGATTTCTAAAAACATAATGGTTCCACCAATTTAAAACCTTCTTAAGCTATTTAAGCCTCCTCATACCAAAACAAGAGTTATCCAGATGAAGAGGAGCTTGCCAATTATTCTCCACAACCTCAAAAACATAATCATGAAGTAACTACATGTTTTGATATCTGAATTGGGAGGGAGCATGCAATTCTCTAAAATTAGGACTAATAAGCAGAGGGGAATGGTAAAACAAAGTTATACTAAGATGATGCACATTAATATAACTAAAATAATTTAGCCAAGAGTCATTAAAAAGCACACGATCCAATTGTTGCCATAAATAACCCCTATTCCAGGTGAATTGATTATGAGAAAAATAAATATCAATGAGATTACAATCCAAAATCATATTATTAAAGTCCTCCATAGACCGATAAGACGAAGAGGAACCTCCCATCCTTTTAGAAGGATTAGTAATGAAATTAAAATCACCTCCAACAAGCCAAGAAAAATTACAAATACTATGAAAATGAACAAGTTGGTCCCAAAGTAATTTCTTAATGTAATGGGAAGAACCAGCATACACAATAGAGGTACAACAATGTAAATTAAATACCTCAATTTGACAATGAATAACTTGGGAAAAATCACCAATAACGTCAATATTAACCAGATCCTTCCAAAAGACCCAAATCGTGTTAGCCACATTCAAAATTGCATAATTAAATCCCAAAAAATGAGAGGTGCTCATTAATCTAGAGGAAGAAATAAGAGGCTCTAGCAAAACAAGAATTAAAATATTATGAATATGCCATAAATTCTTCACACGAATTCTTGAAGAAGGACAACTGATCCCTCTCACATTCCAGTAACAGAATTAAAAATAAAGAAACAAACTTATGGGAAGTATGCGAGTGAGTCTTTCTAGGAGGTTGTAAAGAAATATGCTTAGGCTTCCTCCTTCTTTGATTATGAACTTTATTAAAACTAGTATTATTATCATGCCTAGAAAAACATTTAGTAGCAATAGGCAAATCCTCAGTATCAAAAAAAGCATCACTAATATAATTAGAGGTAGAAGGGGTCTTACTATCATTTTGATGATTTTTTTGGAAAGTCTATTGAGGACATTCTGAAAGTTCTTTAGAGATGTTAAGCATGTATGAACTAGCCCAACGCTAACCAAGAGGGAGGGTGAATTGGTATTTTAAAAATCTTTCAATCAAAACATAAACTCAATCTAAACCAAAATTCACCACAAAGAAAATCAAAGAGCAAAAAATAAATATATAAATAATAAAGGAAAGAACACACCAGATTTAGAGAGGTTCACTCAAATCTTAGCCTACGTCCACTCCTCAGAGGCATCCTCTGAGTATTGCACTAAAATTAGTGTTTCGCCTTTAGCCCCCACAGCAAGACGGAGAAGCCCTTACAAAATTACTTCCACCTTCCCCGGTGTGGCAGAGTAGCCGGGTCCTTTGACACCAAAGAAAGCTTCTTCTTCCCAAAACTTCCCTTAAGATTAGCCTTGAATCTGATGGTACTAAGGTGAAAGTTTGCCAGAGAAACTGTATAAAACCCCCTCCACACTCCTCTGAAACCCCTCAAAGGATCTTCTCCTTCTCTCAAACTCCACCCTTTCCTCTCTCCCTTTCAAGCTCTTTTTTCAAGTTTCCTCTAGAAGAATGAAGCTTCAATGGATGCCAAAGACATATACTAAGTCCCTTGTTAAAGTTTAAATAGAAGAGCTCTAAATAAGCTCATTAATTATAACTTGCTGATGTTATCATCCAGAATATCGTACTATACGATCAGTGCAAAATAAGCTCAATCAGCCAGGATGATTTAGGATAATAAGAAGGTTTTAATTCATATTGTCTAAGCTTATATATTATCCTGTACATTAGTTCAAATCAGAACATATCATCCAGAGCATTGCCCTAAATAGAAGCTGTCCCATATGTGATCATCCAGGAACAACTAAGATTTTTGAACTGATCATCTCAGCCAATCCTATGATTATCCAGGACGATGTGATTATATCAATCAAGCCTTAATTGCTTTCCTTAATTATCAAATTTATTTAGACATAATTGTGTTGCATCATCCAGGACAATATCCTGGAAAATATCCAAAAATAAATAATACCTAAATAGATCTGGCAGCTGATTCTTTTTTATTTGAGCCTATTGTCCTGGCCAATACTAATATCGTCTAGGATGATGTGTTTAAAGACAATTGTCTTAACCAAGATGACCTAACTAGGATTTCTATTTTCAACTAATCATCTAGGCTGATGTTTGGATTATCCCGGAAGATTTGAGAAAAAATAAAGAACTCTAAAATAGAAATAAGTGAGCAAGATTACAAGCAAGAAAACACCATTACAAACCAAGAAATACATTAATGAAAATTATAAATAGAACAATTTCTACTGAAACTTGAGCCTCGTAAGGTGCACTATAATCCTGAAATGTTAGTAAACACAAAAAGAAAAATATATTGGAAATATAGGTAGGCAGCAGAAAGTGAGCCATAATATTTATTATCATAAGAAATATAAACTCATAAGCTCGAGTTGCAACAATTTCCCCCTTTTTGATGATGGCAAATATTACTATTTTAATTTACAAAATTGAAACCATTTTCTCCTTATCTCCTCACTAGAATAAAAATTTAAAAAATAGGGGAAGATAAAATTTTTTGATGTTTTTTTTTTTAAGTTACAATAAGATACAAATATAATATTAAGTTCTTCTCCTTTAACATTATCAAAAAGAGAAGGAGCACAAATAAACAAAATGAACCCTGATAAAAAAGACTTTAAAAATGAGAAAGTTACCTATTAATTTTATTCAAAAACTTAGAAAGGAAGGGATTAACAACGCATAATCTAGAAAAGGTTAAAAATTATTGAAATTGTTAATTCAAGATCAAGTTCTTTTAAAGGCTAAAAAACTTTTTAATCAAATATATAAATCAAGGAACAAAATAAAAAAAGAAACAATAATTTTTTTTTTCAAAACTCCTTTCATAAAACATATCAAATAAAAGATTAATGTAAAAATTATTGAATCAGGAATCATGATTTTCAAGCTCAAGTATATAAAATATCAAGGATTTTCTTAAGCTTTAAGAAGTACAAGAATGGTAAGTACTACTTTTTGTGGGCTCATTTTATGCCTCTTATCAGGTTTTTGGAGCACTTTGCACATCTTTTAATTTTTGATACACTTTATGTATCTTTCTTAATTTTGGTGTAATTGTGCATCTTTTGATTTGGCATCATTGACCACTTTTTTTTTTCAATATGCTACCTTTCTGAAATTTAAAAAACAAAAGTTAACCCATTCTATTGACAAAATGAACTACTTGATTAAGAAAATTATGAGGTAGATTCAATAACTTGCAAAAGATTCCTATGCGATAGATAAAATTTAAGGAGATGAAAAAGATCAGTTTTAAAATCCAATTTATAATATGATGAAGATTTTGAATCAAAAGTAAAATAGCCTCTTTAAGAAAAGAGATAAAGAGACAAAATCATGAGTTTCCTTCTTTTGATTGTTTTTAGAGAAGTCAACCACAACTTACATAAAAATTTGAGTAAAATAGGAAATAGGTTTTTCATTTTTAGAAAGGTCAAATGTGTGTGTTGATCATAGAGAACTTCACAAAAAAAAAGTAAATACAAATTAAAAATATAAACCAAAAAGAAAAGAAAGAAAGAAAAAAAAAAGAATGAAAAATAAATCTAAAGAAAAATGGAGAAAATATATAAAATTGAACAAAACATGCATACATAGAAAAATAAACACAAAAAATGGTTTAAACATCATCTTGTTCCTGGTCTAATGATTTAGAAGTTAGATCAGTCCACGAGATTTTTTTCTTTTCATTATTTGTCATTTTTATAATTTGCTTAGCTTTACCCTTTTCTTTTGCAAGACGAGTTTATTACAAATCTAAGTTTATGGATTAGACTTTTGATGACAGCAAACATTCATAATTTTCTGTGACTTCCTTGCCTACTAACTTTTCAGGTCCATACGATTAAGTACAACTCAAGCCAGCTCAAGATTGTGTAGATTTAGTTTGAGTCAGTTTGTAATTTTTTCTTTCTTGAGTCCATTATAAAAGTGGTTCCTGATGCTAAGTAACCTTGCACACACACACTTGAGATTTTTTTTATTATTTTATGCTTTGAGTACATCATCCTAGATGATGTTCATATAAGCGAGGACGATTTGACTAAAAATAGAAACCCTAATTAGGGTATCCTGGTTAAGGCAGCCGTCATTAAACACATCGTCCTAAATGATCCTTGTATCGGTCAGGATGATTAGCTCAAATTAGAAAGAATCAGCCGCCATATCTATTTAGGTAAAATTTATTTTAGGACATCGACTAGGATGATCCATTACATCATCCTGGATGATTTTACACAATTATGTCTAAATTAATATGGTAATTAAGGAAAGCAATTAAGGCTTGATTGATATGATCATATCGTCCTTGATGATTTCAGGATCGTCCGAGACGATCAGTTCAAAAATCCTTGGTTGCTCCTGGATGATCAAACATTGGCTAGCTCTTTTTCGAGCGGTGTTTTGGACAATTTCCTCAGTTTTGAACTAATCGTCTGGGATGATCATGAAATCTTCCGGGACGATCAAACTAATTTTGGATCGTCCAGACCTCCTTTTCGAGTGATTCTCTGGCTGATAATATGTGATTTAAACTAATCATACAGGACAATATTTTATCATCCTGGATGATGTGAACAAAATTTCTTCTAATCATCCCAGGTCGTCCAGACTGATTGAGCTTAATTTGTACCGATCGTACAGGACGATAGAAATATCATCCTGAACCCTAATGTCGGTTCTTGAAATTTTGTTTAAAGGATTTGAATTTTCTCATGCTAAAGACCTTGAGTGTTGTTGTCTTGACCTAAGAGAGCCTAGGGGGAGGGAGAGAGAGAGAGAAAGAGAGGAACTTATGAGGGGGAGTTTATGAGAGGGTTCACAAAGGTTGCTCCAAGTAAGGTTCCAAGTCATCTTCTCTATTCTTTGTCCTTCATCCTTGGGAAGTTCTTGGGAGGTCTAATTTAGCAAACGGTCTGGGTTTTTTGCTTGCTTCAGGAGGAAGCAAAAGGAGTTGGTTCTCTGCCGCACCGGGGTTGGTGAAAAAGAGTGTTGTAAACGCTTCGCTTCTCCACCTAGCTATGGAAGCTAAAGGAGAGACACTTAGTTAGTGCAATACTCAGAGGGTGCCTCCGAGGAGTGGACATAGGTCAAGGTTTGACTGAACCATTATAAATCTGATGTGATATTTCTTTGTTTTATTTTCGCATTTATTTTTCTGCACGTTGATTTCTTTGTGGTGATATTGGTTTGATTTTTATTTATGCTTTTTAAATACCAATTCACCCCTTCTCTTGGTTAGCCTCGGGCATGTTCTTAAGGGCTTAACATCCCTAATGAACTTTAAAGTGGTATCAGAGTGGGATTCATAAAATTAAGTTTGAAAACTTTTTGAGTTTTTGATCCATGATTAACTCTAGTAATCGTAATACTACAGAAGGGTATTCTTTACCCGACCACCTTTATTTTATAATATTCCTTTGATTTTTGGAAAACTCGTATGCCTATGTTTTTACAATTAATTGATTATCGCATGTGGATGCTTGTTCTTTTTTTTTTGAAGAATGCAAAAGCAATCAGTTAATAGAAAAAAACAAACCAAGATACAAGCTAAAAAAAAAGGCTCACATTCCTTCTTCAATAAAGAACAAAGTGAAGGAGGAATGTTAGCAAAAGAAGAACTATCAAACAAAAACTTGTTATATAAAGCCAAAGTAGCACACATATTGGCTACCTTATTACAACCTCTTTCTATATGGTGAAGGATTACCTTATTGAAATCAGCCAAGAAGAGAAAATCGTCCTCCATTTGATTATAGTATTGCCAATAATTATTCAAAGAATTTTGAATGAATTTGATAACATTGATGTTATCCCCTTCAATTATGATTCCTTTACACTCAAGCATCCACAGTTGAAGAAATTTTCTAATGGTCGTCACATACTCCAACTCAAGGCGAGCTATATCCCAATGCATTTTCCTTTCTCCAAAAGCAATCAATAATCTTCCTTTATGATCCTGGAAACAACCACCAATTCCAGCATTATAAGAAGTTAGAAGAGCCGCATCAATATTGATTTTAATCCAATCAAGCGGTGGAGGGTACCAAAAATTTTGAGACTCCCTAAGGAGATTAGTACCCCAGCTATCTATGATTGGATTTGCATATTTAAAGGAGGGAGATAGCACTTTAGCTACTATAGTTGCTACAGATTTTATAGATTTCCCCTGATTTACCTCATTTCTATTCTTCCAGTTAAAGTATACCGAAGTACAGTATAGATTGGCAATATTAGGAGCAAAACTAACAAGCTTCTTCAGCTCACAAAAACATTCTTCTAGAGAATTGAAAATTGGAATATAAAATCCCCATTGTTGAATCATTCGAAGTATCTCATGTAGATGAATACATCGGACAGTTATATGCCCCAGGTTTTCAGTTTCCAGACAACCCCTGTCAAATTGATCCATATCTTTAAGCTTCTTATATTTTAGGAAATTATTTGATGGAATAGCTTCTTTACTCAATCTCCACCAAAACAATTCAATCCTAGCTAAAAGATTCAATTTTTTTAACCAGGTATAAAAGCCCATGTCATCCACAGAACTGCTGAAATTGCTGATAGCCTCCATTGCTCTTGCAGTAATAGACCTGCCGAAAAAACAGCAGGTTTCTTCCAGATAATCTTCATTTGCTCTTCTATCAACCAGAATCTGAAGGATGGTATTGATAATGTCATTTTGGAAGTAATCTTTCAATCTCTGATGAATCCATCCATCATTCTCATCAATGAAATGATTTAATTTTAAACCATCAAGCTCCAAACAATTAGCAGTGATAGGCCAATCATTCAAGCATTTATCAAGCAGCCAAGTGTCATTAAGAATATCTATCCTCTTACCATTGACAATTTTCCATCTTGATAAAGGTTTTAAGTATTAAGCACCTTCAAGCAAAATTTTCCAAGCAATAGAGCTTCCTTTCCTGCTTTTGACATCCCATAAATTATTTCCATATTTGGCAGAAATAACTTGATAAAGTAAAGAATCATGGTTTTGAAGGAATCTCCATGACAATCGAGCTTTAAGAGATCCTGATCTACTGAACGTCAAATGAAAGTTTAGACCTCCATTTGCCTTAGTTTTGCATAAAGTTTTCCAACCAACATAATGCATACCCCACTTACCATTCATCTTATGCCAAATAAAATTTCTACAACATTTATCAACCTCTTGCAAAATCTTCTTTTGGACCAAAGTATGTGTAGAAACAAAGTTAGGAAGAGTTAAAAGAGATGTCTTAGCAAGAGTAAATTTACCTGCTAATGAAAGATTTTTACTTCCCCAAGAGTTCAGCTTTTGCATCACCTTATCAAGGGGAAATTGAAAATCATATTTTAGAGGTCTTCTTAACATAATGTTAATGCCTAAATACTGCATTTCTTTCACAATTTTAAACTCCAAAACCTTCTGTATCCGGGAAACAGCAGATCTGCAAATACCTTTACTAAACAGAATTTGAAATTTAGAGTTATTAACTTTCAACCCTGTCAAAGAACTGAAATCCCTCACAATACTTCTCAGCTTAACAGCCAACTGATAAGTAGCTTGGGAAAAAATCAGGACATCATCAGCAAACAGTAAATGGTTCACCTTGGGAGCTCTCGGTGAAACCTGAATTTCTAGCTTCTGTCCACCTTGATACATGGCTAAAGAGAAAAGTTGAGAGCAAAAAATATAAAGATAAGGTGAAAGAAGGCAACCTTGCCGAAAACCATTCTTAGCTGTAATCCATTTGGAAGCTTTGCCATTGATGATAAACGAAAATCTAGCATTCCTTACACATTCCATAATAAGTCTAGAAATATTCTTTGGAATGCCAAATATATCCAAGACTTTGGTAAGAGATTCCCAGCTCATATTATAATAAGTTTGCTCCATATCAAGATTAACCACCATTAATCCCTTTTTGCTTTTTGAGACTATAAGTTTCTGAAAAATCTCATGAGCAAGAAGACAGTGGTCTGACATTGACCGACCATTGATAAATGCCACTTGTTCATTAAGTATACATTTGGAAATATAACTTCTCATTCTATTAAGAATCATAGTTGCCACAATCTTATAAGTTGTTTGACACAAACTTATAGGTCTAAAGTTAGAAGGAACAATAGGCTTATTAATCTTTGGGATTAGCACAATAAGTGTATCCTTCCATTCATTATACATGCAACCTGTTCTGAAAAAATTATCAATAGCCTTCCAAGTCTCTTCTTCAATAATCTTCCAATAGAATTTAAAAAAAGAAGTTGTAACACCATCAAGACCAGGTGACTTGTTATTACCTTGACTAAAAACAGCTTTTACCAAGTCTTCTTTAGTAAATTCAGCATCCAGGAACTTAGTATCTTCATAGGAAATTCTCAGATTTTTTGGAACTGAAGTCCATTCCGAAAGCTTGCACTCCCTAGATGTCCATTTTCTCTTAAAAAAGAACACATCTTCAATTTGATCAAAGTCTTCTACTAAATCATTATTGTCATTTCTAATTTGCCAAATCAGGTTACCGTTTCTTTTAGCCGAGGCATACTGATGAAAAAACCTTGAATTAGTATCGCCATCTTGCTGCCATCTACTTTTAGCTCTTTGATTCCACCAAGTAGATTGTCTACCCAAAGTCACATTCAATTCATGAACTTTGCTTCTTAACAGTTCCATCTTGTCTGTCATAAGACCAGTACAAGTTTCTTCCATCTGCAACTGTAGAATATCCCTTTTTAGCTCAGTTTTTAGGGAGTTCATTTCTTTGCATTTATTCTTGTTCCAGAAATAAAGGTATTTCAAGGATCTCCTCAATTTCCTTTGCAAGATTTCAGCATCAGAACAAAAATCTATCTTCTTCCAAGCATTTAAAACAATGTTCCATATAGCCGGATAGGATTTCCAAGTATCTTCAAATCTCATAAACTTAGATTTTAGATTTTGAGGCTCAACCATATTGAGAGAAATGGGAGCATGATCCGAAGAAACTCTAGGTAAATGACGAACCTTAGTCATTGGTATTTTCTAAAGAACTGAAGAATTTAAAAAACATCTATCCAATCTTTCCCAAATTCTCAAATTGCCTTCCTTGTTATTACACCAAGTATAGTTTGGTCCCACAAACCCAATATCATGGAAGTCATTGTTGGTTAAGAACATTTTTATGTCTTTAGACCCTTTAGAGAAATGAAATCTCTTCCCACCTTTCTTATCCTCCTTAGAGAGGATACAATTGAAATCTCCTCCAATAATCGTTGTATTATCACCAATTAGGCAACCTTCAAGATCCTTCCAAAGCTTCCTGCGGGTTTGAACATCCCTTCCCCCATAAATTGTAGCAATATTCCAACTTCCCAAACTATTACTGTTAAGCTTTCCCATAATAAATTGAGAAGAATGTTCAGTGACTTCAAAAGATGCCAAAGCTCTTTTCCACATCACCAAAATACCACCCGAAATACCATTCACTTGATGATGGAAATAATCCCATTCACTACCAATGATCATGTTGATATCACATCTATCCAGAGAAGAAAATTTCGTTTCATTAAGACCAATAAAAAACCCTTCAGAATCTTTCACTAACTCCCTATGATATAAGGAGGCTTCTATCTTTCTAGCCCCCCTACAATTCCAAAAGATAAGAGATGCCATTAAGAAATAATAGGGGAATCATCCCCTATCATTTTACTGGATTTTTCTCACCTCTCCTCTTCCTTTGATCTGCTTCCATTGGTCCCAAAGACCTCAATTCCTTAGATAATTTGCCTTTACCTGAATTTGTTAACTGTATTCCTGGATCACCAATATCCTTCAAAGTTTTAGCAGCAACCACCTCAGGAACAGCACAACATAGTTCTCTGTATTGATTTCATTATTAATTCCAGTGATAGCCTTTTGAATAATTTCCCCCTCCTCCAAATCATTATTCAGAATTTGGAATTTGTTCGACCCCAAGGGTGATTCCTGAGACTTTGTCCCTTCAGTAACATTATCAACTTACAGATTACCAAGGAAATCCTGCAAATTTTCAGAGTTCACTTCCTCACTGCTTTGCATACCATCTTTGTTATTTATCACTTTCTCAACAGGTCTATACATCTGTTTAATTAGGGCAGCTGATCCATAGTTTTTATTTGTGTATCTGAATTTCCTGTTTTTGAAGTTAACATGTATCCAAGGCCCATATTCATCCTTTCCTTATTATTGTACTTCTTTTTTAACTGCCGGATTGCTTTGCTTCAACCCTTCACTGGCTTCAACTGATTTCTATTCAACATTCTGTTCTGAAATCCTTATAGAACAAAGATCTTTACTATGACCTATCCTTCCACAGTGGCAACAAAGAGATGTTAGCTTCTCATACTCCACTTTTTGGAAGGTTCTTCCATGAATACCTTCTATCCACACTCCCTTGGGAAGCTTCTTTTCCAAATCAATACGCACACAGCATCTAGAGTATTCCCTTTTCCCCCATTTAAAGGAATTCCCATCAAGTAACATGGGAGTTCCAACCATAGAAGCTATCATAGCAATATTATCTTCATCCCAACAACTTAATGGTAGACCCGGAAATCAAATCCTCATAGGAGATGTGATACCTTTTAATGATTCTGTGGAAAAGGAGGGAGACCACATATCCATACCTATAATGTGGTTGCCAATATACCAAGGCCCTCCACTAAACACTTCCTCTATGGATTCAATGTTTGGGAAAGAGCATCAAATCCAATTGCATCCCAATGTAGTTAAATGAACACTACCATAATTGCTCCATTGTCTTCTAAGCTCTTGACTACAAACAGAGAAAGGTACATTCTTACCAAGTACCTTAATAACCAATGAATTCTTCAACACTTATGAGTTTACAACTTCTTTCTCTGGATTGAGCAAAACGGCCACTCCATCATCAGATAGCTGAATAGAATTTCTGTTGAAATTCAACTTAATGTGTTGAGTCTTCTGCCATGCCGACGTGAAATTGTAACAGGGTACAGAATTTAAATTCGCCACATCATTCATAGTATTATTGATTATTCCTAATGTATTCAACAAGTCATTGATAGATTGTTTCTGCAACCCTTGATCTTGCATGCCCGTAAATTTGTTGACCTTCAGAATTACCTTTGCAGACGACATAGGTTCTTCATCCAAATTTCCAACAATAGGATTAACAAGTTCCTCATTAACACCAACATCAAGAAGACCTTTTCCTTTCCCTTCAACAATAGGTTCAGACATCAAAGGAGGTCGAAGCCCTTAATTGATAACCAAACAAAAAAAAGTTTTTGCCACTCCATGAACAATAGCATTTCTATCAATAGAAGATTTGAAAGAACCACATCGATTCAGATCAGAAGCATGAATACCGCCGGCGATCCTCTACTGGTGATCCAGAATCGTCATCCCCTTCCAGGTTCTGAAAGCGGAAAGACAGGAAAATCAAAATAAAATATAAGAAGAACTTTCTCTCTCTAAAAAATCATAATCTATGTCTAGGATAAGTGGATGCTTGTTAAGAATGATTATACACCTTCAATTGGAAAATTGAATGACGTTATTGTTCCACTTCCTTTTACTGAATGGACTCTAGATGATAGGGATCTTGTGTAACTTAATACAAAATGTCTGAATTGCTTTTTCTGTGCTTTAAAATCTAAAGATTACATGTGTGTTTCAACTTGCACAACTGGTAAAGAGATTTGGGATAAATTATGTATCACTTATGAAGGAACCAAAGAAGTTAAACAATCTCGTTTGAATATTTTATTGCATGATTATGAACTATTTTGTATGAATTCTAATGGAACAATATCTGAAATGTATACAAGGTTTACTCAGATTGTTACTTCATTGCATGCATTAGGAAGAGAACTTACTAACTATGAAAAAGTGAACAAAATTTTAAGATATTTATCATCCTCTTTTGATGCTAAATTCACAGCAATTTCTAAATCTAAAGACATAAATACCTACTCAATTAATAACTTACATGATTCACTCATTGCTTACGAATAAGGGGTGAACCAAAGAAATCTTGATTCAGGTGAGAGGAAGAAGGAGAAAATGGTGGCACTTAAGGTAAACAACTCAGACACTGACTCCTCTGGGTCTGAAAGCAATGATGTTTCCTTAATCACGATGCAATTTAAGAACTTTCTAAGGAAGAAGCACAAGAATCATTAGAAGTGGAATAAAGGTAAGGGTATTAAAAAATTCAAGAATTCTAATGATATAATTTGTTTTGAATGTAGGAATCTAGGACATGTTAAAGCTGATTGCCTTCACTCAAGTCTCACCCAATCAAGGAAAAGGGTGAGGAGAAACCCAAGTCCAAGAAGGATAAGAAGAGATTCTAAAAGGCATTCTGGTGGATTCTGAATCAAACTCCTCTTAGATTGAACCTGAAGAGGAGACAATAAACTTGTGCTTAATGGCAGACAATAATCTTGGTCAAAGTGACCAAGAAGAGGTATGTGAACCAACTTATGATCAATTATTAGAAATTTTTGAGCACATACAAGCATCATATAAAAAATTCAAAAAATCTCATGCTAGTCTAAAAGTGAAATTTTTAAATTTATAAAAGGAGCATGAAAATCTTTTAAAAGATCACTCACAAATTGAATTCAATCACATGACTTTACTTGATGAATTTGATGCATTAAATAAAAAGCACACTGAATTAACCAATGCACATGATTCTTTAAAAATATCTCATGCTGAGTTAGAAAAAAAAGTAACAAATCATAAAGTTTTAAGAATAAACCATTACATGCTTTTCAAAACTTTAATAGGAAACATCACCATAGGAGTAGATTAGTGCATCCTTTTCTTGGAGTTAGATATTTTTCATGTAGCATGCTAGGACACATAGCACACACTTGCACCATTTACCATAGTTCACATTGGGTCTGGAGACTCAAGTTATATGATTCACAACTTGCATTGTATTCTACTTTTTTTAAGAAGGAACCCAAACATGTTTGGGTTCCTAAATCTAACATTTAATAATTTTGTAGGCAAGCTCTCACAAAAGGCCTCGTGAGAGCATGTGGTACCTGGACAGCAGATGCTCTTGACATATGATTAGAGATGTCAATCAATTCATTTTGCTGGAGACCAGGACTGGAGGTAAGATGAATCTTAGAGACAACACCACCAGGAAGGTGGTAGGCTCAGGTATAATTGGTAATTCCCATAACCTTTTGATTGAAAATGTTTTGTTTGTAGATGGACTGAAACATAACTTGCTCAACATCAGTCAGCTTTGTGATAAGGGCTTCATCATAAAACTTTTGGCAAATTCATGCATTATCAGCTTAAATAATAATACTATTTTATAGGGAAAGCAGAACAATAACATTTACATGCTTGATTTAAATAATATTGTATGTGCTTCTTCATTTTACTTAAAAACCACCGTTGATGATTCATGGTTGTGGCACAGGAGATTGTGTCATGCCAGTATAAAAACCCTTAGGAAAGTGAACCAAAGATATCTAGTTAGAGGTGTCTCCAAGCTTAAGTTTTCAAAATATTACCTTTATGATGCCTGCCAATTAGGAAAGCAAGTTCACTCAACTTTTCACTCCATTAAGGATATTAGCACATCTAGACCTTTGGAAGTCCTTCACAAGGATTTGTTTGGACCCATTAGTACTGCCAGCTTGGGAGGGAAAGTCTATTATTTTGCGATTGTCGGTGACTACTCGAGGTTTACTTTGATTAGATTTTTGTCACACAAAAATGAGTCTTTTGATGAGTTTAGAACTTTCTTCACTTGGATTCAAAAAAAGCTAGGTTGTGTGATCTTGACCATCCATAGTGATCATGTAGGAGAGTTTGAAAATTAGAGATTTGGAAATTTTTGTGAGGACAAGGGGATTAGCCACAACTTCTCAGCTCCTAGGACTCCTCAACAGAATGGGATAGCTGAAAGGAAGAACAAGACCTTAGTGGGAGCTGCTAGAGCCATGCTGCTGAGTATTCATTTTCAAAATACTTTTGGGCTGAAATGATTAACACAGCTTGTTATGTGTTGAATAGGGTGAATGTTAGAGCCAAATTATATAAGACACCCTATGAGATCCTTAAGGGTAGGACACCCAATCTTTCCCACTTTTATGTCTTTTGTTGTAAGGTTCTCATTCACAACAATGAGAAGTCTCACTTAGGAAAATTTGATCCAAAATCAGATGAAGGAGTGTTCTTAGGATATTCTAGTGCTGGGAAGTCTTTTAGGGTGTTTAATAAGAGAACTTTGGTGGTGAAGGAAACTACTCTTGTAGTGTTTGATGAGTCTGATCCTAAAAAGCCTAGAGTTGAGGATGATGATGATGTTGGAGAAATTACCACTGGAGTAGAAAATTTAGTGAAGTGGGTAGAGCACCAGAACATTAAAGGAGTTGGAGAGGTTACCCAAGGAGTAGAAAAAATAGATCTGGAGGTAAGGGTTGAACCTTCACACACTTTGCCTAGAAATTGAAGATACTCTTTAAGTCACCCTAAAGATCGGATCTTAGGAGACCCTTTTGATGGAGTTAGGACTAGACATGGACTTAGAAAGGAAGTGAACCACTCTACTTTTATCTTAAAAACTGAACCCACCAACATAAACCAAGCCCTTTCTGATGAGTTTTAGATCTTAGTCATGCAGAAGGAGTTGAACCAATTTGTTAAGAATGATGTTTGTGAGCTTATAGAAAGACCTAAGGGACAAAGTGTAGTTAGAACTGTTGCAAACCTATTTTCATGACCAATATTTTGATGATTGACAAACACTATTGATTCTCTTGGACTACTTATTTCTTCTCACTTTTCAGGAATCAAAGATCAGATGAACAGATGAAGCCAGTTCAGGATTGTATAGGTTTAGGGTTGAGTCAGTCTGTACTTTTGTTTTTCAATTCTTGAGTCTACTTGTAATGTTCAAAGAGACTGATGCAAAGTAATCCTACACACACACTGGAGAGACTTAGAATTTCTATTTTCACTCATATCGGCCAGGACGATTTTGTACATCGTCCTGGACGATCAGGCTTAAAACAGAAAGTCTAAATAAGGATTCTTAATTAAGGCAGCCGTCATTAACATATCGGCCTGGACGATACGTGTATCGGCCAGGACGATAAGCTCAAAACAGAAAGAAGTTGCCGCCATAGACAATTAAGGTATACTGTATTTTTAAATTATCGGCCAGGATGATCATTGATCGGCCTGGACGAAATTCTCAAATTATGCCTTAATTGATCAGGAAATCAAGGGAGTAATTAAGGATGATGGATACGATCATATCGTCCTGGATGATCCAGTCAAAAACCTTAAGTTACTTCAGGATGATAAATATCAGCCAGCCCAAAAACAGGGTGATGCTCTGGACGATTTTCCTCTGATTTGAACTGATCAGCTGGGACAAT